>NC_068280.1:38459589-38651292 GCF_025860055.1 Xyrauchen texanus | reverse complement strand
GTGTGTGTGTGTGTGGTGGTGGTGGTGGTGTGTGTGTGTGTGTGTGTGTGTGTGTGTGTGTGGGGGATAAACATTTCCACTAAGAATTTTTGTGACGACCAACGTATCTGGGAAAGATAAAGTTCTCACTGTGGCCACGCGTTACAGGAATAATGCAGGCTGCTTTTGCCAGTGTGTGGGATATATACTGTATATTGCTACAAATCTCTGAATCTGAATCTTGAGCTACTTGTTGACATATGAACAACCAGTCAGTAAAGAGTGATTTAAGTTTCACTAACGTAAAAAAATATATTTTTAGTATTGCGGTCAAAAAGTACTCAATGCAATAACCTCGTTGGCTGACATAAACACCAATGTCTCTGTAATCGAATTAACTAATTTAGTTTGAAAAGTGAGTTGTCTGATAGACTCAGTCCATGATTCAGACAACTGACTCCTGTGATCGATTAAGTCTTACTGAACCATTCAGATTCGACTGATTAATTAATTAAAAAGAGCCTCACCAATGTAGCAATTTATTTGCAAATCAGACAGTACTGCTATTGAATAATGGTGCAAGAAACACTGTATGCCACATCACTCCTCTATGCTCAAAACCTATCCAGTCTCAAACAGATTTTGTTCTCTCCTCACTTGGTTTTCTTTATTTTTTATTATTAGTCATTATATTACGTTTTTCAAGCTAACAATACAAATACCAACTACCAGGATCTCTTCAATGCCAAAGCGATTACAACTGTGGAATATTAATTTTCCTTAGGGGAAAATTAAATGGCAAAAGATATTTAATGTCGCAATTGTTTCTCCCAGACAGCAGTGAGATTAAATGAGCAACAAATGGAGATTGTTGCCTACTTTAAGTCTCCTTCTCAGATTTTTCTCCTGAGAAACAATAGCCATTTTAAAATGAAAGAGTAACCGCTGAGCAATATATATATATATATAAAATATATATATTGTAAATATGTATATATATAATATGTATATATATATATTTATAATTAGATTATCACTTTATATCAAACAGTATTAATATGGCTTAGCCTTGAGTATAGACCTTTTATTTATACTTGAGCAATCAAAAGTAGCTTCACTTACATGCTCTTTTGCATCCATCTCTTATTGGCGTTTATGGGATCTCTCAGTCAATAACACAATAAATCTCAAATGAATTAAGGCCTTTTAATTATTAAAACATAAATAAGCAGATAAACCTCTTTCAGTGCGTAATCCTTCTTCATCACTGTTTTTCAATAATCACCAGGCAGGAAATTTTTTGAGTTTTCTTCATCTAATAGCAGTCTGAGGCAAGGTAAAATGAAAACACTGATGACATAAGGAAATTAAAGACATTTAGGTGAAGTTGCAACATCTAACCCATGCTATACAAAAGATACCGTTAGTGCTATTTTAAAACGATACCGTTATTTCCATGAGCACTTAACCATTCACTAAAAAATATATATATAAAAAAAAAAATATATATATATATATATATATATATATATATATATATATATATATATATATTGTTGTATTTGTTATATTTATTAGTCCTTGTAGAGCAAAAATATATAGGACTTTCAGAATAATGCCAAGTGTTTCACAATGTTTCTGTCCCAATGTTACATTTACTTAAGACATAACTTACTGTATTTGCAGTACTAGCTCTAAAAGACTGGTATTTTGACAAGAAAAAATTGTGTTTGAACATTCGCATTACCGCAAGGCGTGAAAGATTTCACAGAGTATGTGCACACCTGCATCTGAGCCAGGGCTCTGCAGTGCAAGTATTTTGTTCGCATTTGCCCCTAAAAATAGATATGTGCGAACTTGAAAAATTATTTGCGAGCACAGTGTGCGATTAAAATATTACAAACGTAACACCCCCTCTCCTTTTCAAGCTAACTGTTTTCAAATTACAGGACCCAGATTCCACAAGCGGCTTGTGCCAACCACAGTAGAGTTTTCTGTGATGACGAGAGAGAGAAAGGTGATCAATGGAGAAAAGTATCGGTATAGGCTATAAGTTAACGTGCAGACATCGCATTTTATTTTAAGCGAAAAAGAAATGAGGAGAAAGAGGAATCCGGTGAGGGGGATTCGCAAGGTTCAATGGTCTGGTCTGCATTTATATAGCGCTTTTTTTTAACCTTAGAGGTTACCAAAGCACTTTACACTGTGACCCATTCACACAAACACTCACACACCAATGGTTGCAGAGCTGCATGCAAGGTGCTAGCCTGCCATAGGGAATAACTTGGGGTTCAGTGTCTTGCCCAAGGACACTTCGGCATGTGGTGTCGTGTGGGCCAGGAATCGAACTGCCAACCCGCCCTACCAACTGAGCCACAGCCGCCCCGGTTCAACTAATGAAGTCTCTTCACAAGGTTCTTTTAGGTGAACGTGGAGCTGGCTCGCATATCAGAATCTATTTATTAAAAAAAAGATATGAATAATCAAAAGATTTAAAAATAACGAAAAAAACTAATAAAATAATGTAGGCCTAAATGCTCAAGCGCACACATTAGTTCTGACAGTCTGCTCAGACTAAAATCCTTACCTGTTGTTCCTGGTAATCAGACATGCAGTGTCAACCAATGAACCAAATATGTGTGAGGGAGGGTGGAGCCAACTTATGCTGTTCAGATTGTAATTGAATTGTTACATTTATATGCACTTTGTTTATATACATTGAAAAGTTATATTTTAAATGCACATGTGAAATAGCATCCTTCTTTTTTACATTTATTTCAATTTGTGGGATGCTGCAGTTTTGCTAATTATTTATTTTTCTTTAAATGGTGCATTATTTTATTATCAGTACTGCTATCTACATGCATACTACGCAGTTTGCATAGGGCATCAACTATCCTAGCATGGCACCAGAAAGTCCACCGGCTGCACTTACTCGCTTGCTATACGTTATCGAAGGACCCGAAAGCAGTTGCGGAACACAGACGATCGCTTCACGCTCGTATCACACGTAGGGCATCAATTTGGCCAGCGCTGGCCCTATCTATTATGCTGTCCAGATTATATTCATTTTGAATGGTTTGATTTATATGCACTTTGTTTATATAAAATAAGTTATACTTTAAATGCAAATGTTTAATAGCATTATTTTTCATAACAAATCAATGCATTTTAAATACATTGTGGTTAAGGTAGAGTGTAATTTCATTTAATAATTTAATTAGAATTGTTTTAACACCAATTATTAAAAGAGCCGGAATGCCCATCACTAATCTGAAAAGCGATAGCATAGCGAAACATAACATCTCACGGCGGCTTATCCAGTGCTCTGGATGAGATAGGAGAAACCATCGGGCTCGGTGTCAGCAGCCTTGAGGAGGCAAGTGCTGCAGTCTGAGGAGGAGAAGAGGAGGTAGCTGAAAATAAAGATAAACATTGCATACTTCATTGTGAAAGAAGAATAACCTTTCGTCAAATTTGGGCCACTTATCAGACTCCACCACAAAAATTTTTTAATTAATGCCACATACGACAATTTGCGGAGATGATCAGTCAAATTGCTGACATAATGAGAGATCGCTGGCTGACCTCTAATTATGCCAGACGGTCAACATACAAAAGCAGCTGGACAACTGATATCCTTTGATTCTAGTAGGCATGGGTCAATGTGTGATTTGGGTGGTATGTGCTGTTCCACAGATGTGTGTCCCTAAGTACACACACACACACACTCATACATGCAGTATAATTATGTATGTAATAAATTGTTTGTTAATAAACTCTGTATTACATTTTTCACTGTGCTCCTAAATTTCTTTGTGTGCTCCTACATTTTTTCATTTAGGAGTGCATGTACTCCTTGGGAAAAATGTTAGCATAGAGCCCTGATCTGAGCATTCAAAAGCAGCTCCTGCCATTCAAAAAGTATGCAGCTTTACTGAATTAAGTTGCTACTCTGTTCTACCGATAGTGTGAAAAGACACATACATACACACATTTAATTGATACCAAAGAGCAGGTAGTTTTACATCCCTACCAGTCACACATGAGACATTTTAACCATCTGCTCTTTTACAGCCCAGTTTTAGAATGATGGGTCTTGGAAAACTAGTGCTGTTTTAGCCCCCACCTCGACCTACAAGTCTTTTATCGACTGCACTTTGGGTCCAGCTGCTCTCAGAGTTGCATGGATACAGCTGGGACTAGATATTGTGTGAGATAGGGAAGTTGTTTGTGAATCTGTGCACTGAATGTTTTAACCTCTAGAGTGTGTAGCCACAGGTTTAAGATAAGTTGTAGTGCAAGCAAGTCTTCCTTAGTAAAACGTGTGCAGAAAATATAGGTTTTGTAGGCCATCAAGTGGCACAGTACTTACAGAGTTTAACATTTACACCAAGCATTGTAGATGCAGAATCACACAAGCAAACGTTTTTAGTTACCAGTGCCATTGCGAAAATACGATATTCACGGTCAACCATAGTTAATTTAGTCTCGAGAAAATGTGTCCAATGACATGGTTAACAAGAGTTGCATTCAGTTGTATTCAGTAGTATTCAGAGGTGGACCGATATATGAGGTTTAAACGATTAATTGGTGCAGATAGTTGCTTTTTGGAACTATCAGTTATCTGCAAAAATTTTTTTATAAATAAATAAATCAACAGAGATAGTTACAGATAGTTTTTAATTTATATGTATTTATTTATTTTTAATTCCTCTGTGTTCCATATGGGCGGTGCTGGAGATATCCATAACAGTTTATTCTACAGTATAACTGCAGGCTCTAGAGTTGAAATAAATATACAATCTATAACACCTCGTGGTGATTTGTTGTATCTAAATCTGTCATCATTGAAAATTTTCATCCCTATTTGTATGTTGTATTTTTATTTATATGCATGTTTTATTATTTTGATTAGATCATCAAGTGTTCTAAACTGAAGTGATGGCATGCAAAGAAAAAAAAACTTTTGCATGCCCTCACTTCAGTTTAGAACATTTGGAAATATATGGAATATATGCCCTGTCAGCACATACATCATGTCCCCAACTTAAAAATATTGTGAATAATTTAAAAAGTTATAGGAATATATATATATATACTGTATATATATAGGCTGTCTGGTGGGAACGTAGCTCTGCAGGAATGATTTTAAGATGGTGCAGACCCAGTGACTATTCTGTATTCTAGCATCAGAGCATTGAACTTGATACGTGCAGCAACTGGCAGCCAGGGTTGAGAGACAAGGAGGGGGTCATGTGATCGTATATAGCGTGGTGACCCCCATTAGGTGACATGCTCTTTGTGAAATTAATCAGCTTTTATTAGGCTACTGATATATGTCGTCTTGTTGTGAATGTACATGATTTTAAACAAATGATTAATGTGTTCAAAATGAATGGACATGAAACATGATTTCAGTTGGAATTATTTTATTATGTGATAATAAAGACATGAAAATAGCACAGCTGTGTAGGAAATCAGTTGCCCGGGAAAATAAATGGTCATGATACATAAATATGTGGCTTCAGAACTATTGACCAATCAGAATCAAATATTCTAAAGTGTTGAGTAACAAGTAATTGTTAATTAAAACAATTTAACTCATTTAGACATGGAAAATACTGCAAGAAATATTACATGACATATGTACAGATGTCAATGTGTCTACTGTACATTAATAAAGTAGCAGCTACATTGCTTTATTTTCTTTGTATACTCAGTCCCAAAAATTAGATAATCTTCCATATCGAGGAAAACCGCCCTAATACAGAAGACAGAATCAAAAAGGCAGAAAAAAGCATCTCCAAACAACGATTAATGCAGATCCACATCTGCTAATGTACGATAAATTTTTAAAAAGGCTCATCGCTTGTCTGATTTGTTGTATTGGATGGAATGGTAAATGATGGTTCATTTGTTTGGTGGATGTGATGGTGAAGGGAAGGAGAGAGGGATTGTTGATTCTCTTGCTCTGGTATATTGTCTTATGACTCTGAATCCCCTTATTCTAAGAATGTGGCCTGAAGACAGCCTTTATGAAATATTCAAGCCTGAACATTGATCCAGAGACGTAAACACACTGCTATAACAATGCTATGAATCCCAGACTCCAAGCACTGAACATCTGTAGCTCACAACACTGAAAGTTCACTGAGAGTAGTACTTCTTCAATCAAATCAAATCAAATCGCTTTATTGTCACACTACCATGTACACAAGTGCAACAGTAGGTGAAATTCTTGTGTGCAGGTCCGAGCAACATAGCAGTCATGACAGTGACGAGGCATATACCAATTACAGTAAACAACATACTTACACAGCACAATTTACATATCAGATGTACACATACTTAGACAACACAATAATTATATACAATGTACAGTAAAACAGTATACACACAATATAGAATACACAATATACAATACAATATGTAAAGAGTATACATTATATATATATATATATATATATATATATATATATATATATATATATATATATATATATATGTATATATATAAGTAGTTGTATTGAGGAGAATATGCTGACAGTCCAGTGTGAGATTATAGATTAATAAAGTGCAGTGCAAATTATTGATCGTGAGAGATCAATTGTTCAACAGTCTGACTGCTTGGGGGAAGAAGCTGTCATGTAGTTGGCTGGTGCGGGTCCTGATGCTGCGAAACCGCCTGCCTGATGGTAGCAGTGAGAACAGACCATGACTCGGGTGGCTGGAGTCTCTGATGATCCACCGAGCTTTTTTCACACACCGCCTGGTATATATGTCCTGGAGGGAGGGAAGCTCACCTCCGATGATGTTTCCGGCAGTTCGCACCACCCTTTGCAGGGCTTTGCAGTTGTGGGCGGTGCTATTGCCTTATATATGCACCTCCTCTCTGTAGGCTTTTATCATTGTCAGTGATCAGACCTACCACCGTCGTATCGTCAGCAAACTTAATGATGGCATTGGAGCTATGTGTTGCCACACAGTCATGTGTGTGTATAGTGAATACAGGAGTGGGCTGAGAACACAGCCCTGCGGGGCTCCAGTGTTGAGGGTCAGTGATGAGGAGATGTTGCTTCCCATTCTAACCACCTGGCGTCTGCGTGACAGGAAATCCAGGATCCAGCTGCACAGCAAGCTGTTTAAGCCCAGAGCCCGGAGTTTCTCATCAAGCTTGGAGGGCACTATGGTGTTGAATGCGGAACTGTAGTTTACAAACAGCATTCTCACATTTGTGTTCCTTTTTTCCAGGTGGGAGAGAGCAGTGTGTAGTGTAGATGCAATGGCATCATCAGTGGAGCGGTTGTTGCGGTAGGCAAACTGCAATGGGTCCAAAGAGCTGGGCAGAACAGAGCAGATGTAATCTCTGATTAACCTCTCAAAGCATTTGCTGATGATGGGAGTCAGAGCAACAGGACACCAGTCATTTAAGCAAGTGATTGTGGCTTGCTTCGGTACAGGCACAATGGTTGATGTTTTGAAGCATGTGGGGACTACAGACAGGGAGAGGGACAGATTGAAAATGTCTGTAAAAATACCTGCCAGTTGATTCGCGCACGCTCTGATGACGCGGCCCAGAATGCCTTCTGGACCCGCAGCTTTACGGATGTTCACCCGTCGGAAGGATCGGGTTACATCCACAACAGAGACGGAGAGTGAACCAACCTCTGAAGCGTCAGCCGTGAGTGCTCTCTCCGTGAGGGTGGTGTTATTGTCCTCGAAACAAGCATAAAATGTATTAAGTTCGTCCGGGAGAGATGCAGCGGTGTTCACGGCGGAGTTTTTATTCCGTTTGTAGTCCGTGATGATGTTAATTCCCTGCCACATACTTCTGGAGTCAGTGGTGTTGAACTGACCTTCAAGTTTGTGCCTGTACTGGCGTTTGGCTTCACTGATAGTGTTACGGAGGGCATAACTGGCTTGTTTACGCTCCTCCGTGTTAGAAGAATTAAAAGCGGAGGTCCGCGCATTGAGTGCCGCACGAACATCACCGTTAACCCATTGTGGCATGGGGGGCGTGGTCGTGTGTCGGTCTGCGGGTGGTAGACGCTGGTACGAATCGACTTAATGCCTAACAATTCATATAGTTCGCGAAGTGTACGTGACATGAATGTCGTGCCTTGATCTGTGAGGATTTCCTTTGGAATCCCCACTTGGGAGATAATTCTGAAGAGTGCCTCCGCAACACTGCGTGCTGAGATGTTGCGTAGAGGCACTGCTTCCGGATATCGCGTTGCATAGTCCACCAGAACAAACACAAAGCAATGCCCGCGTGCAGTCTTTTTTATGGCCCCACGAGATCCATTCCAATTCTGTCGAAGGGGATCTCGATTAACGGTAACGGGCGCAATGGCGCTTTTGGGGTGGCCGGTGGGTTCACCAACTGACATTCCCGGCACGCCGCACACCACCCGCAGACCGATGGACTGGTGGAACGATTTAATAAGACCTTGAAAAACATGATTCGTAAGTTCGTACACGAAGATGCTAAAAACTGGGATAAATGGCTCGAACCCCTGCTGTTTGCAGTACGAGAGGTCCCCCAAGCCTCCACCGGCTTTTCTCCGTTTGAACTACTGTATGGGCGCCGGCCACGGGGCGTGCTTGATGTCATACGGGAAGCTTGGGAGGAGGGACCTTCGGATAGCAAAAACCAAATTCAATACATTCTTGACCTTCGAGCAAAACTCCACACTTTGGGATGGGTAACACAGGAGAATTTGCTCCAAGCGCAAGAACGCCAACGCCGACTGTATGACAGGGGCATTCGGCTAAGGGAATTTTCACAGGGAGATAAAGTGCTTGTGTTACTGCCCACCTCGAGCTCCAAATTACTCACCAAGTGGCAAGGACCCTTTGAGGTCACACGACGAGTTGGAGATCTCGATTATGAGGTTAAGCGAACGGATAGGAGAGGGGCACGTCAAACGTACCACCTCAACCTCCTCAAATCATGGAGGGAGGCGGTACCGGTAGCCTTGGCGACGGCAGTTCCGGAGAAGGCGGAGCTCGGACCGATATCGCTCAAAGCAAATTCATTTACCCCGGTCCCTTGCGGAGACCACCTCTCGCTGTCGCAGCTGACGGATGTTGCGAGGCTGCAAGCGGAGTTCGCAGACGTATTTTCTCTCCTGCCCGGTCGCACGAACCTCATAGAACACCATATCGAGACCACCCCGGGCGTGGTGGTTCGTATCCGGCCCTATCGCCTCCCGGAACACAAGAAAAGGGTCGTTAGGGAGGAATTAGAGGCAATGCTCGAAATGGGGGTGATACAAGAGTCGCACAGTGATTGGGCCAGTCCGGTAGTCCTGGTACCGAAGAGCGATGGCTCGGTCCGCTTCTGTGTTGACTATCGGAAAGTGAACGCTGTGTCCAAATTTGACGCATATCCAATGCCGCGTATTGACGAAGTTACTCGATCGGTTGGGCGCGGCTCAATTTTACTCGACGCTGGACTTAACGAAGGGGTATTGGCAGATTCCTTTAACTCCAATGTCCCGAGAAAAAACGCTTTTCAACACCGTTCGGATTACACCAATTTGTAACACTTCCGTTCGGCTTGTTTGGAGCCCCGGCCACGTTTCAGCGCCTTATGGATAAGATCCTCAGACCACACACGGCATATGCCGCCGCATATCTAGATGACATTATAATTTACAGTAATGATTGGCGGCGGCATATGCAACATCTGAGGGCGGTCCTGAGAGCGCTGAGGTGGGCGGGACTCACGGCAAACCCGAGGAAGTGTGCAATTGGACGGGTGGAAGTTCGGTATCTGGGGTTCCACTTGGGTCACGGGCAGGTGCGTCCACAGGTTGACAAAACCGCAGCGATCGCAGCCTGCCCAGCACCCAAGGCCAAAAAGGGGGTAAGGCAGTTTTTGGGGCTGGCGGGCTACTATCGAAGGTTTGTGCCTAGTTATTCTGATGTCACCAGCCCGCTGAATGACCTTACTAAAAAGGGGGCTCCCGATCCGGTCCAGTGGACAGAGTCGTGCCAACAGGCCTTCCTTAAGGTAAAATCTGCACTGTGTGGGGGGCCGCTTTTACATGCACCTGATTTCTCTCTCCCCTTTATTTTGCAGACTGATGCATCTGACAGGGGGCTGGGCGCAGTGCTCTCACAGGTGGTCGGAGGGGAGGAGCGGCCGTTGCTGTTTATTAGTCGCAAGCTCTCCTTCAGGGAGACGAAATATAGCACCATCGGGAAGGAGTGCCTTGCGATTAAGTGGGCGGTTCTGACACTCCCCTACTACCTGCTGGGGCGGGCCTTCGCCCTCTGTTCCGATCACGCCCCTCTGCAGTGGCTCCACCGCATGAAGGATACTAACGCGCGGATCACCCGTTGGTATCTGGCTGTCCAGCCCTTTAAGTTCAAGGTGGTCCACAGGCCGGGGGCGCAGATGGTTGTGGCCGACTTTCTCTCCAGAAATGGGGGGAGTAGGCAGGCCGGATGTTGCCCTGGCCTGAGTCAGCGGTGGGGGCATGTGGCATGGGGGGCGTGGTCATGTGTCGGTCTGCGGGCGAGAGAGAGAGCGGTAAGGCTTGTCACCTGGGTTGTAATTACCCCTAACACCTGTGTCTTGTTATAGTGATGCGGAGAGAGACATTTAAGGAACGCCAAATGTCGAGTGGGGAGAGAGTGAATGCATGAACCACGACAGCCAGAGAGTGGAGACCTGTGCCCTGTTGTGTACAATTATAACGACGGTTACCGTTGTATCTGTGTCGAAGTACAGAAATTAAAGATACTAACCTTGAACCTGCCTCATTGTCTCCTGACTCCTCCATCGCCCCAACCAAACCAGTTTACACCCATTGTTTCTGGTTGGGGTATATCCGTATTGTTTTGGTCGGAACAACATCCTCTACGCACTTCCTGATGAAACACGTTATGCTGTCAGCGTAAACCTCGATGTCGTCATCAGAGGCGGACCGGAACATCTCCCAGTCCACGTGATCAAAACAGTCTTGTAGCGCAGAGTCTGATTGGTCTGACCAGCACTGGATCGTTCTGAGGGTGGGTGCTTCCCGTTTCAGTTTCTGCCTGTAAGCGGGCAGAAGAAGAACGGAGGAGTGGTCCGATTTGCCAAATGGGGGGCGTTGGAGGGATTTATAGCCATACCGGAAAGGAGAGTAACAATGATCTAAAACCCGGTCCCCTCGTGTGTTGAAGTTTATGTGTTGGTGGTATTTTGGTGCTATTGTTTTAAAATTTGCTTTGTTGAAGTCCCCGGCAACAATGAACGCAGCCTCAGGGTGCGTGGTTTCCTGCTCACTTATACTCCCATACAGTTCCCTGAGTGCCCGGTGTGTGTCGGCTTGTGGGGGGATGTACACAGCTGTGATGATGACCGCTGTGAATTCCCTCGGTAGCCAGAATGGTCGACACAGAAGCATGAGATATTCCAGATCAGGAGAGCAGAAAGACTTGATGAAATGTACGTTCCTCTGATCACACCATGATTTGTTGATCATAAAACATACACCACCACCTCTGCTTTTACCAGTGAGGTCTTTCGCTCTGTCCACATGGTGCACGGAGAAGCCCGTGATTTCTATGGCCGAGTCTGGAATCTCCGCAGCCAGCCAGGTTTCTGTAAGGCAGATAACACAGCAATCTCTCGTCTCTCATTGGAAAGAGATCCGCGCTCTCAGCTCGCAGAGCTTGTTGTCCAGAGACTGAACATTTGCCAGTAGTATACTGGGTAGCGGGGGTCGATTTGCACGATGTCTTACTCTGATGAGAACGGCGGCTCTTTTTTCCCTTTTCCTTCTGCGTTTCCTCGGCCGAGCAGCCCAGACAAAGGGCTCCGCCGGCATGTTTGTAAACAGCGGGTCGGCGTTGAGGAATTTAAAGTCCGGTTTTCGATGTGTAATTGTAGAACCAATGTCCAAAAGCGTTTGTCTGTCGTAAACAATAAGGCAGACAACATCCAAGACAAAAAACAAAGAACTGTAAACAAAACAAACAATAAACCGCAGTGTTGTACCGGAGCTCGCAACGCAGCAGCCATACTCGGCGCCATCTTGAGTCCACATCAACCGGGTTTTTTGTGATCTGCTGTGCTCTGTCCCCAAGCTTGACCTGAAGGGGACACTTCTGTTAACATCTGAGAGTACAGTGTCAACTCATCTCAATGCTTAAAAAAAAATATTTACCCAAATATAGTTTTACTAAAACATTTTAATGTTTTTTTCAGTGTGATTGTTCGTTCCGAACTAGCTTTTGAATGGGAACAATGCTTTCCTATGGCGCTATTCACATTGGGTCCGATAAAAGCGTTCACACTCCTCCCTCCTTTGCCTCAGGCCAGGGAACCCCCGGCATGATGGGAAAGCCTGCCAGAAGCCTTTTCCCACCTTCCTCATGACCTGGGAGGGAGACAAGGGGTAGGAAAAAGAGAGAGGGAAAGAGCGAGGCAGAGCGAAAGTGAGAGAGAGGAGATGAGAGAGAAAAAAATGTGCTCGCCGTTGCCTGGTCCTCGAACACTCCTCCACACCCAGGCGGACAGCAGCGAGTCATCCGACCCCTGGCGGATGGATGCTCCAGACGGCCAGCAGGAAGCCCCTCTGTCCCTCATGAACGGCGGGCGTTCCTCCGCATCCTGGTGGCTGCTCCATAGGCAGGATGGCAGTAGTGAGGACTCCATGACAACACATCCCTCCTCCTTCCCAGGTTTCGGCAGCAATCTAATGGGATTAAAATGGGAAAAGAGGGTGCGGGAACCGGATGAAAAGTCAAAGTCATATTTAATGTAAAAATTAAAACAAAATGACAAAACACAAACACGGCTTCAGCGTGTGTGTCTCACTCTCTCTCTCTCTCTCTCTCTCTCTCTAACTGCCGCATCCAACTGCCTTTATCCCTCTCCTTGGCTGATTAGCCCGATTGGGGGCCGGGCATGTGTAGTCTCGACACGGCCCCGCCCTCCTCCTCATCACAGTAATCAAGCCAAAAAGTTTTGGCTGGTGATTGATCAAAGAGATCATGTTATTCAATGGTTGTACACACATTTTTTACTATATTAAGAGTGGTCTAGCCAAATTGAGTGATCAAACCGGCCTCTGATGTGCAAAACACTATTCAAATGCTCATGATCCTCCCCATTCCACACTATGATTATGTTTTAAATGAGCTGAGCTTATTGTGTTGGCTGTCACTTTATAAAATAATTCTACAATACTACATTAGGTTATACCAGCATCATGTAATTGCATTGTCATGATGATCAAGTTTATTATACTTATCAATAGCTCACTCCCGATTACCACTTTGTTACTTTATGGTCTGGATATAGCGCACCAGTTTCTGCAGCAGAAACGCTGCCGGTGTAAATGCAGAAGCGTTGTTTCATACTTAAATTGTTCTGATGTGCTGCTTTGGTCCTGCATTGGTGCTGCTTAACCGTGCTGTGTGCAACAGGCTTAACACTGTTTTTGCTAAATGCAGAGAACTATTAAATCATAGTTCCCCTTCTGTCACTCACTCAACGTGTCGATATAGTGACAATACAGGTCTCTCTTGAGAGCCTCGGTTACCTCTTATCTTTGAGAAAAGGCCAGTGAGAATTTGCGAACAGAATTTGCATACCCCTCCCCCGGACATACGGGTATAAAACGAGGGAATTGTGCGTCTGTACAGACAGATTTTTTCTTCAGAGCTGAGCGTTTTTTTGTTCAGCGAGCTGAGTAAATCCCACTGCTGTTCCACTCACCTCTAAAGAGCATACACTGTTGGAAATCTCTTTTTCTGCACGCCGTGCAGAATACGCCCATGAACGCTTCGACAGCCCTCTAAAAGTGTTTTATATATTTCACACTGACATTGAACATCTTTTTAAAGACACGTCTTTTCCAAGATGCCCTTCGTTCTTTCTCCTCTTCTTTTCTCCCTGTACACTATCAGCTGCACCTCCAGTCACCAGTCCGTCAAGCTTCTGAAGTTCGCGGACGACACCTCCCTCATCCTCTCTGATGGTGACGAGTCTACCTACAGGTGGGAGGTTGACCACCTAGTGACCTGGTGCAATCAAAACCTTGAGCTCAATGCTCTATAGACAGTGGAGATGGTTGTGGACTTCAGGAAGAACTCAGCCTCACCTGCACCTACCCCCATCACACTCTGTGGCTCCCCAATCGACACTGTGTAGTCTTTCCGCTTCCTGGGAACTATCATCTCCCAGGACCTCAAGTGGGAGCTGAACATCAACTCCCTCATCAAGAAAGCTCAACAGAGACTATACTACCTGCAGCAGCTGAATAAATTCAACCTGCCAAAGACAATGATGGTGCACTTCTACACAGCCATCATCGAGTCCCTCCTCACACCCTCCATCACTATCTGGTATGCTGCTACTACTGCCAAGGACAATTGCAGACTGCAGCGTGTCATCCGGTCTGCAGAGAAGGTGATTGGCTGCAATCTGCCGCCGCTCCAGGACCTGTACGCCTCCAGGACCCTGAAGTGTGCTGGAAAGATTGTGGCTGATCTCTCCCACCCCGGCCACCATCTCTTTGAGACACTCCCCTCTGGCAGAAGGCTGAGGTCCATCAGGACAAAAACCTCACTCCACAAGAACAGTTTCTTCCCATCCGCCACTTGCCTTATCAACAAGGCCCGGTACCCACCCTGACACTCTCCACACTCCACCTCTGGCTCTCCATGCCACTGTACTTACTCTCTTGCTCTTTTATTTTTATTCTTACTTTTAATATATACTGTGTGGACATATTTATATTTATATTGCTTATATTTTAATACTTGTTTTTTTATATTTAGAGAATGTGTGACACACGCCTACAACACCAAAACAAATTTCTTGTAAGCATAAAAAAACATACTTGACAATAAAGCTTTTTCTGATTTCGGGTCTTTGTGTCATTCCTGGATGTGGTCATTACCTCTCCGCTTCTGACGGCGACAGGCACTGCATTTAGTGTCTGGGCAGAGATCACACCGAGGAAGCTTTTGTGGATGGCTCATGTTCTCACTGCGAGTACCACGGGTATTGGGCTGGCTAGGGGCGATTTTAAGAATTTAACAGGCACGGTTTCGCCTGGTAAAATCCTGCAGACCACCTGTTCCCCAGCACTCTTGTTTGCCACCATCCGGATCGACCACCACTTCCCTCCAAGGCCTGTAGGTTGACATTGTCTCTGGTGACCAAGGCCTGTCCAGTGGCGCTGTAGGACATCTCCGCACTCAGGGACCGACCTCGCCCTCCGGGCCACGAAGGTCACAGCGCATGCACTCGGACAGGCGATGGCCACCCTCGTGGTCCAGGAACGTCATCTGTTGATGAATCTGGTTGAGATGCGGGATCCCGACAAGGCTCGCTTTCTCAACGTCCACATCACCCAGATCGGCCTATTCGGTGACATTGTAGAGGGCTTTGCCCAGCAGTTCTCGATGGTGAAGAAACAGACGGCGGCCATTCAACACATCTTGCCCCACCGCGGCTCAAGATCCCGCATTCCGTCAGCTTGCCGAGGGCATCCCTCTGTGGCGGTGAAACCCCAGCCAGCTCCGCCCCAGCCCGGGCCCAGCTCTCAGCCCCAGCGTAGAGCTCCCCGCAGGAAGTGGATTCCCCCTGTCTCATGGACCACCTCCCGTACCCAGAAGGCTCCCAAGCGCTCCAGAGACGGGCAACCCAGTGAGAGAGACATCTGCCATGGAGCAGGTATCCTGACCACTCCATTCCCCAGTGTAGGACCGGGTAGAGAATCTTTTGTGAGCCTTCTTGCACAAGTCCTGTGGGTAGTCGGGTCGGAATGAGTGCTCTCATTCCTGCAGGAGAGGCTAGAGGGGTGGCTGTCCCCCTCCACCTTTAAGGTTTATGTAGCCACCATAGCGGCTCACCACAATTCAGTGGATGGTAAGTTTTTAGGGAAGCATGACCTGATCATCAGGTTCCTTAGAGGCGCCCGGAGGCTGAACCCTCCTAAGCCATGCCTGTTCCCCTCATGGGATCTCACCGTTGTCCTCTCAGGCTTTCGGGGAGCCCCGTTTGAGCCACTAGACTCAGTCAAACTAAAGGCCCTCCCTTGAAGACGGCCCTCCTGATTGTGCTCACTTCCATCAAGAAGGTTGGGGACCTGCAAGTGCTCTCTGTCAGCGACACTTGCCTGGAGTTTGGTCCAGCAGACTCTCACGTCATCCTGAGGCCCCGACCAGGCTGCGTGCCCAAGGTTCCTATGACCCCGTTCAGGGATCAGGTAGTGAACCTGAAAGTGCTGCCCCTGGAGGAGGCAGACCCAGCCTTAGTGTTGCTGTGTCCGTGCGTGCTTTGCGCACGTATTTGGATCACACGCAGAGCTTTAGACACTCTTAGCAGCTCTTTGTCCCCCTGTCGTGGACCCGTGTCTCCCTTGGGCAGAGCTCCCTCTATCCCCCGGTCGCTTTATTTGTAGAGCTCCTCCCCGTCGAGGCAGGACCTACCACCTTGCCACTTCCATGTGTGGCCGGTAAGCCCATGTGACATATTTGTCACATGTTAACCTCCCCTGATGTGCAGGATGTGGTCTTTGCGGGGTCTTATCCCTCTGAAAGAATAGGATTGGAAAAAAACACCTTCCCCGATGCGTGTTATAGCGTTAGATGGCCCCAGCCACATCTAACACTCTATGGAGATAAAACATAGAGAGAGAAAAGTTAGTGGCTGGCGCAGCCACAACACTATACTAAGCTGCTGAAAGGGCTGGGACCATATTCTCAGCTCCACAGTTCAAAACCTGTCTGAACAGATGCACGATTTCCTCCTTTTATACCTGTATGTCCAGGGGAGGGGCATGCAAATTCTGTTAGCCTTTTAATTCTCATCGGCCTTTTCTCAAAGATAAGAGGAAACTAAGACTTTCAAGAGAGACCCCTAGTGTCACTACATCGACACAACGTCTCGTTCCCTCCATCAGGGAATGGAGGTTGTGACAGTAACCGATATGTTAATCTGTCCTAACATACTTGCAATTTGTGATAAAATGAGGGTTGATAAATTAGTCTAATGCACACATTTTTGGGAAAAATAATGGCACAAAAAAGCAAGTTAAAATCATTATGATATTAAGGATGTTGCTTAATTGTTTTATCACCAGCAAACTCATCATGAGTTCTGCATATCTTGACTATTGGAGTATCATTTGTTGTAATGAACAACATTGTGCAGCACTAGGGGAATCTGCAACTATTAACAATATTTCTAAGATAAATGGCACCTAAAAAGGCAACAGGAGCAGAGTTTTAAAAATCATCTACTTTCTGGCATATAGGTGATGTTTAAGACTGTGTTTCTTATATCTGATATTCTGTAAATAAATTACTCTTCCTGTAATGTTTAGATTAATATTTTATGCAACATGTACAAAGCTTATATACAATTATTATTCTTCGCTAAAAGGCCTCAATGATACACAAAACTATAGCATGTTGCTGAAATCGATTTTTGGTCATTGTTTATAGTTGTGCATTGAAGTGTGAAATTAAAAAAAAAAAGTGGAAAGAGGTTGTGCAAGAGAGTGAGTCGTGGGGAAAAAACATTACGCTGATTTTCTAAACTAAACACTACATTTGCATGAAATTATATTTTTCTTGTCAGACTCAGAAGTGCCATTTCCACATTTTCTCTGGCTTCATCCTGCGGCCCAAAGCAAAACCCATTTAGAGAGTTGAAGGTTGTTTTGATAATGAAAGTGTCTGGCTGCTAACAGATGAAATGGCTAGACAATGTGTGGTGAAGCTATACACAACAACTTGTGGTTCGCACATTAGGAGAGATCACGCACATAAACACCTTGCTGTGTTGATAGTCAGAATGAATGTACTCCGGGCCAAAAACAATTCTGAAACATTTCCCTGGCTTTTATGTCGTAATATAAAGCCATTTATTTCTTCCACTTTTCTGGCTTTGGGCTGTGTGGCCATTCTAATAATTTCCTAAAAAGCTAACTGCGTCCAGGTGGAGAGGATTGTGGGTTATTTGTTTTGAGATAAATGGTCCTCCTGAAATTGAGCTTGCTCTAGTGTGTATCCAAGATCCATGAAGCTAAAGCACGAAATGGATGGCAATCCAATTGGAAATAAAAACTAGAAAGCATAGAAATTTATGGTTATTGTTTCATCAAAAAATAAATAAATAGAGTAACTACAGTATGCATATCTAAACTTAGAAATGTGTTTTGGTATAATTCAGGCTTTAATTCTTACTTGAAAATAGCTGCTTAAATCCCATTTAATTGATTCACAAGGCCATCAAGAGGTCTGTTTAGACTTTTCTCTTTCAAAGTATAATTTCCTAAAGTCCAAGCTTAAGGCTAATGTTCTTGTGTTTGGCCTGAACTTTTTCTGGCTCTTGAAATTTCTTTGAGGAGTTTAATATTCACATTTATTTGTAGCGCTTTTTCAAAGTCACCTTAAGATGCCAGCTACTCTGTCTGCATTAGCCTTACTTCATTTAACCATTTTCATTTCATTTCCGACAATTCTCTAATGAACTCTCATAGGCTCTCTGTATCGTCTACCTCTGAGAGCCAACGCAAGGTAAATCATCAGCCCTTCCCTTCCAGCAATGTTGTCACTTTTATTACATCCCAGCAAATATTTTGGCTTTTAGCTTGGGCGCAACTTTGCTGGGGAGTCTTTATTAACTGAATTGAACTGCGAGCTGAAGCATTAAATAAATGGTGCACTTAAGGCAAAGATTTTTCAAGATCTCATCCTGGCGACTTGTGTTTTTCTCTTATTTTTTCCTTGCTGATGTTGAGGGAGTGAAGATATAAAAATGTATCTGCTTTGCAAATGGGAGCTTTAATTACAGCTGAAACTAGAGACCTGTGGAGGAGAATAGAGAGAAAAAAGAAAACCAAATGGAATTAAACAAACAGAAGGCTGATTAACTGTGAATTAATCACACTGATGCCAATCTTCCATTTCGCCACTAGGACGTTCTAGCTTAAGACGTTTTGGTAAAACTACAATAATGTTATATATGTTAAAATCAGTTAATACATTGTGTTTACATTGTAAAAAAGTGGTGAAAATATTGTTTGTCATTATTTCAGAGTTTTTATCCTTTTAGCCTTAGTAAATAACCAAAAGTACGGAAGAGGATTAGGGCCAAGCAATAATAAAAAAATAAATAAAGCCATCTCGAGATTAAAGTCATTATAATGCGAGATTAAACTCATTAAATTTCGAGAAAAAAGTAGAAATACAATCTTGAGAATAAACTCATTAAATATCGAGATTAAAGTCATTATAATGCGAGATTAAACTTGTTAAATTTCGAGAAAAAAGTAGAAATACAATCTTGAGAATAAACTCATTAAATATCGAGATTAAAGTCATTATAATGCGAGATTAAACTCATTAAATATCAAGATTAAAGTCATTATAATGCGAGATTAAACTCGTTAAATATCGAGAATAAAGTCGTTGTGTTTCGAGAAAAAACTCGTTAAGTTTAATCTCGCATTATAATGACTTTATTCTCGATATTTAATGAGTTTATCCTCGCATTATAATGACTTTAATCTCGAGATGGTTTTATTTTTTTATTATTGCTTGGCCCTAATCCTTGAGATTTGTAATTAAAGTGTTTTTTTTTTTTCATCTGAATAAGCAGCGTTAGCATGTGTATTACCTATTTGTAAGGTAGCACTGTTTCCCTTGTTGTCCTTCATTGTTGTTGTTTTTCCATTGATATCAGCTCAAGCTGTCAGTCAAAATTCAGCCAAGAAGCCTCCAGACTGTCTGCCACTTTGACCTCTTGCAGTTGGACAGTTTCCAGCAAACCACCTCACTTTGTTTTTTTTTTGGGGGGCATTCATCGATTCCAATTCAGTGCACTACAGCGTTCCAGTGGTGTGTTCATATTCCTGCCAGTATTCTGTTAGATTTGATGGCATATGTAAGCAGTGTCCTGTTTATTTTGTTATCCTATTATAAGGTAACATTTTGAGGTATTATAATGGCATGTTAAACATTAATTGTTGGTTTGACGGAAAACTACAGGGTTTCGAGGTGGAAATAATCAAGGTTGGTGAGTACTTTAAAATACAAAATATAAATCATTGGTAATTAGAATAGTTACATTCAAAAAGTATTTTGATTACTGAAGCGATTACTTTGCATTTTATAGTCATTTGTTTAATTAAATATTTAGTCCTTTCAGATGGAAAACATCAATACATATACATTTCTATTTTCTAGTAAGACCTTTGATATTAGGGCAAAAATCATATTGTTGATAATAATTTTTGTATAATTTTCCTGCAAAAATATAAAAAAAATCCTTAAAACATGATGACTTTGATTTATCTTGTTTTAGAAACAATACTGCTTAAGATATTTAGGTTTTTCAGAGAATGTATTTTTAACATGTGTATTTTGTCTTACTTTACAGGCAGAGTTTCTATAGTCAAAACAAGTGAAAAAACTCTACCAGTGCTGAAGAAGTAATTCAAAGTATTTATAATACGTTACTGACCTTGGGTAATCTAATGCAATACGTTACAAATTACATTTTACAGCATGTATTTTATAATCTGTAGTGGAATACATTTCAAAAGTAACCCTCCCAACCCTGGAAATATCACAGGATGCTAATATATTAGTAAGAAAATATTTTAAGGAATAGTCTACCTTAAACAGATAATTCTGGCATTTTCTAACTTTCATAAAATCATGATGATTTCATGACGACTATCCTAGCCACCCTTTTCCATATGTAAATGGGGTTGTCAGTCTCCAAACTGACAGAAAACAAATACCATAAATGTATCATAAAAATGACCAAACAACTCTAAGTCTTCTAAAACCCTAAAATGGTTTTTGTGACGAACACACCAAAATTGTATTTGTTAATCATCTTGCTTTAAGTAATTATTTCAATCTTTTATTAAATTTTTTTACTGTCATATTTGTCAAGGTTTTGATGGTCTAATCAAGCATGTTGACTATAGTGTAATTCCTGTCAAGTTGGTTGAACTGTGTTTACCCATCTGAAGTCCTTTGTCCAGAAGTTTTGTATATGTTTTGGAATCATAAATTGATTGATAGTGTTAATTAGCAAGTAGAAAACAGTGATATGCTTAGTCATGCCTTTGGCTGTAATATGCAGAGAACAACGAATTTGTTGCAAGCCAACCCAAATGTCTCAACTGGTTTGTCATCTACTGGCATCTAATGGCTTTGTGCTATATGATGAAATCACCACCCTCTCGTCCTGTCTAGAAGTCCATATCTTTCTCCATGCAGAGCCACATTTCCTTAGCTTGTTAGTACCATACAGTTGTGCTGAAGGGTTGCTGTTGGGAGTTTCGTATCACCCTGTCCATAAGCCTGAGAATTATTTTGACAGGCTTGAAAACTCTTTCACTAACTTGTGCTGGCAGCCTTATTTTACACACTCTGAATCCGACTGGCCAGAGAAGACATGGGGAAAGAATGTCTGAATGTTTTTTAGTTTTTTGTGTACCCTGATTATGTTTTTTGTGTGAGCATGTGTTGAAGGACGAATCCGTGTGAATCCATTCCTCTGAAAGTGGTTTCATTGTGCCGGATGGACAAGGACTAAGGGTGTACAAATTTATCAATGCATTGAACTGCCATTTTAAATATTGTACTAATGCTTTCATAATACCCAATGAATGATGCCTCATTCTTATCCAAGATACAATTCTTGACCAATTTTCAGTTGTAAAAAGTTCTGAGTTCAGGCATATCTTGTGGAGTTGGTGGCTGTCATCACAACATGAAGAAGGAATGATATCAATGTATTTAAGCTTGGGCCAGCGTTTCATGCCAACTACCCACTCATTAATCTTTGCACTGTCAAAAGATGGTCATCACGACTCTGTAAAGTATGGCTTTTTCCAGTGTTTACAATTTTTTACGCTGAACATTACATTATCTGCTAAAACATCATCATATGCAAATGAAAACACTGGAGACCAGAACACGAAAACAGACTTCCGTTATGAATCGTGGAACACTTCCGCATTCAGGAAAAAGGTGGATATCACTACATTAAATGTCCTGAAATATCAAACATGACTCTGTATAAAAGGCAAACAAAAATGTAGGTGCAGACCGCAGTCATATTTGTTTATCCAATCAGAAGACATTTAAGCACTTTCTGCCTGGCAATCATTTTGCCATTCACAGGCCAGCCTTTATATAGAAAGCAGGAAGCTGAGAGTGTGGTAGTTGAAGCGAATAATTGAAGTTTAATGCCATATTCAGCTTCATAAATAGTTGTCAGTTGTTTGTCTCTGATTACAGCAGTCACGATATAGGCACTTTTCCACCATCGGGCCGAATGTTTATCGTTGTTGAATCGGGCTGTTCTGTATCGATCCGGGCTCATTGTTACGGTTTCTTTTTCCATTGTTGTGCTTTGAAATCCGGTTTAGAATGGTTGACTGGGCAAGTGACCAATCTTGAGTTGCCATGACAGTAAAGCCATTCCAACAGCAAGGTTCTTTGCCCTGACTACAAACTGTGTTCAAGTGGAAATGCTAATGGAATCTTTCTCATCGTGCTCAGAAACCATCGTCCCAATGGTGGAAAAGTGGCTAATGTTACAATGGTATCTTTATAGGGCATGGTTTTGGAAAGAGAGGGCTTGTCTAATTCATTGTCCAAGTCTGTCTGAAGTTCGAGAACAGTTGGAAACCTTAGAAGGAATCAAGACTCAACTGGTGATGAGCACCTCCTAAGGCTGACACATATTTATAATAATTTACACAAATCATACATACATACATTAATGCATATATACAAATATATTAGTTTGAACAGAAGTGAGCCAGCTGCATAGTGTTAATAAAATATTGACTGATTTTGTGTTTAATAAAATATGATTATAATGACTTTGAACAGAATAGGAATCCATGGTGTATGCAAATAAGAGAGATGTTGGCTCTGCAAAACAGGCACTGGTTAAATGAGGCTTGGTTTGGACGAGACACTGCAATAGTTAAATGGGCACAGGTGTGGTGTTAATGGTGGGCCAGGGGTGGATCTGGGCATGACATGACCTTGTAAACATTGGGATCTGCATCCCAAGACATCTAAAGTTAACACATTCGATCCACCAACAACATTGATTAAGCACCCAACCAGGGTCTTCTAAAACAGACTCATCTTTAAAACCAGGCTAGGTCTCATTGGAAAGAATTACATGCCTAAGGCGGGACTGAAGCCATAGCAATGCCAACACTGAGCTACTGTGGGATTAGCTCGTCGCCAACACATTAGTATGTGGAGACGTAATGCTTGATGACATGGTATGGGTAATGAAAGGTTGCTCCCACACCAACTAAGCATTCAAACCATCCAGACTAATAGATGTTCCAGCTACTTACTGTGTATTTAAACCTGAGTGAATCCAATTCTGTCATTTAAGAAATCCATAACCTTTCCTTTTTAATGTGTTTTTTAGGGCTGTCAATCGATTACAAATTGTTATCGAATTAATTACATGGTGTCCCAATTAATTAATTGCATATACAAATATTTGCTGAGAAAGCCCCTCGTATAACAATAACTCAATATATAATGATTATACATATTTATATCAATATATAATTATCTTTTAAATATAAAAAAATATATATATATATATATATATATATATATATATATATATATATATATATATATATATATATATTTTTTTTTTTATTACAAAATTATTTGTGTAGAACTCTGCACTCTTAGCAAGCGCTTCAGTTGTTGGCACAATCTCACCAGTAGAATAAAACTGAGTATAGAATAATACCCTTACATTTTCTGGGGCTATTTAACATGCACATCCACACAGTTGTTGCAAAGACTCAACTCTGTATGTGATACATGATTTTAATGGCTTTTTTGCTATATAGTGTTATATTGCTAGTGTTTCTCTTGTCTTCTGTTTTTTTTTTTTTTTTTTAAACGCTCATTGGCATCTTTAAAAATAGAAAATGAATGGGTTCTTTGTGAATAGTGCTATACCCAGATAGCAATAAGTCAGCGGGCCGCTGGCGGTGCTCCGGCGGCAGTAGAAGCGGCAGAATGGCGTTTGACGGCGCACCGCCGGCGGCAGCCGCTTTTTAAGAGCGGCAGCCGCCTTCCTACCGCCTTCGTTCCGCGGCCAGCCCGCTGGCCATCCGCCGTTCCGCCGCCATTATATCGAAGGCGGACCTTCCGCGGGGCGTCGGAGGCAAACGCTTTTTTCGAGCGATCTGCCGCCGCTTATTGTGTATATATATATATATATATATATATACTTATATATATTGTGTATATATATATATACTATATATATATATATATATATATATATATATATATATATATATATATATATATATATATATATTTATAGCATGCAGTTTATCAAGAATAATGATTGATCAAACCAGACAAATTTCCATTTGGCGTTTTAATTCCACATTTCAAAGTACAGTAACTGTCATTGAAACAAGATGTCAGATCACTGAAATATAAATAACAGAAAAATACAAACATTATATATACACACACACACACAAAAGAACATGCAGGTTTCCAATTCAATTTTGGTAAAAAAAAGTTTTTTGGAAAAAACACTATTGTAACACTTACAATAATTGTTAATAATGTAAAGAGGTCAGCTCTGGGATGAAAAGAATTACCAGTAAACATAAGCAATGAGGATATTTGGTACCAAAGAAAGTGCAGGATACCAAATAAATTGAGGTATAACATCATATTTACAAGTCATTTCTAACAATAGGTTAAGTGGTAATAATTTAGAGTAAAGCTCTGGAGTAGAATATACAATTATAACTGCAATGCTGACCTGTGGCACAAGGATTTACAAGCTATATTTAACAATAGAATAACAGTTAAGCACTGTGACGGAATGAAAGTAGAATTTTTGGTACTAGTTAATGTGCAATATCAAGTATCAGAGGTATGAAATAGGATTTACAAACTATAATAGAATCCTTAAGCACTGACGGAATGAAATTAGCCAATACTAAAGTCACGGTAAGTAGAATATTTGATACCAGATAATGTGCAAATATCAAGTATTAGATGTATAATCTAGGATTTACAAGCTATATTTAAAAATAGAATAGTTAAGCACTGTAACAATGAAATAAGCAGCAAATTGTATATGAAATAATTGAGATCTTTGGTATCAAGGAATGTGCAGGATAACAGGTATAATATACATTTTGACATTCAACTTACACATGACAACAAGTGGGAATAAATATAATTAACAGCAGAAAATCTGGCTGTAGAGAACACAGCCAATCAGAATGTCTGGAGAGGTTGGGGACTGCATGGCGTAGTGGGCTAAGAATCACCGGTTTTCCCCGACCTCCAGAATGAGTTAGTGCAAATTGACATATCTTCAGTGATTCCTCGTGCGCCTGTATAAAAGGACAAACCATCCCATATTCATCCAAGGAGCTGCCCTCAAAGCAGGGTCACGAGAGGAAAGAAAAAAAAAAAAAAAAAGAGCAATTTCCACAGTGAACAGTGTGGATTGGGTGAGTGTAGTCTGACACTTTTAGCAGGCTTTTTTAGGAGTCTTGATGTTACTGACTGCAGGATAAAGAAAGGGTTCCAGTTGTCAGTGATGCTGGGGTATCAGTAGTCAGCCTAGGTTTAAGGGGTCGGCTGTGGGTCCCTCTCAGCTGTGCGGCGCCTTTTTCCACCTTCATGTTCAGATGCTCCTTTCAGGTAACGCGTAACGTTAACCTGGATCGCCTCATCAGTGGCATCCTGGGTTGCCGGGTTCTTACGGATGGCTCCTGTAGAAAATAAAGATCTGTCATTCCATTTGAATGGCATAAGGTCATACACATCTACTTAAATATAAAAAAAAATCCAACTTACTTTGAACAATGGTCTTCAGGAACATGTCTCTAAAACATGCTTTATCCCCTACACCAGTCCAGGTTGTATTGATGGAAAGGTGATTAGAGAAGATACTCTGAAGCATTCAGCCACACGGTTGTCTTTAGGTCCCTCCCACATTTGATTGCCAAAAACCGAAGCTGAAAATACAAAAAACATGTTACAAATTACATTTCTCTGAAGCTTCTCATAAATTTAAAATGTGACAGGCTGTGGATTCAGACTGTAGAATATGCATTGTACGATCTTAATTTTACTTTTTAGATTACCCTATGGCGTTATAAACTAAATCGGCACACTTACAAATCGTTGCTGGAGCTCTTTATCCTGCCTCAAACTGTTGTCAAGCAATGGCAAATCTTCCTGGGTGTCTAGGGGGGAGTAACAGATCCCCTGGCAAGGATAACTCTCCAACAGACACATTGGCACTGAAATGTTGCAGCATAGCATTTTGTTGTCCATGCTACGCACAACATCGCCAAACTCCCAAGACGTCGCAGTATTAGGGTTTGATCTGCACCTACAGGGGTTCCCAGAATAAAAGAATAAAGTAGTCAGTCCTGGTCCTTCAACTACTAAACTATGACATTTATATCTAGGTCTACTACATGTACAGGTGGCCCCAGTGGGAATTAAACCAACAACCACAGATGTTGTTTGCAAGTTGTACGTGATTGCCCAGTGCGAGCAAATGTCTTCAACATTGTCCCAACTTGTTTCACCTGCTCTTGAAGTGAGCCGCTGTCACCTGGGAAGTAACAATATATTGATTAGCAATACACTAAATATAATAGTAATATAATATAACCACAATTATCATACCAGTAACTTTCCCTGTAATTTCTATCCACAGTATGTTATGCATGGCATACTAGTTCATAATGAAGAACCCTTATGATAACATCAATTTCATTTTTTTTCTTTGAAGCAGAATATTTGTTTGTAAAAGGGGAGGAAAAAGAAAACAATGAAATATTGGTATACAGTTTTGGTTGATATATCATACTGTACAGTGAAATTTGCTATTGTTATATCCCTACTCACCTGAAGGACAGATAGATCAGGCAAATCTCCAGTCAGGCCTTTGTAGAGTGTGTGCTCCTTTGAATAACACTTTCATGAGTGGGAATTTGCATATCCACAGGTATTTTAATTCAAACATGCAACATATTGTAATAAATCTACAATATTCAGCCTTTACCTTACACCCTAGGTTGTTGCTCTACACTTTTATTATATTAAATACTTATTTATATAGCTTGCTCACTGTATAATCATGATAGCCTAATACTTATAACACAAGATTGCATCTTAAACGAATGACTGAGTTGAAAACTTGAATAAGAACGCATTTTACACAGAGGGGACCAGCTAGGGTAACTTACCTGCCTACAATAACTGTTTTCATTTGATTTGAGTTACATTAAACATGAATAACCTTAGCCGAGTCCCCAGGAACATCGGGCTATTAAAGTAACAATATAACTGCGGTCTTATCAATTCTAGTTTCACCATACACTCAAACTGTGAGGTTTATCTGCTTTCCTCGTGGACCTGTAGCACAATGCCCTGACAGTGACTTCACCTGTGCCCTGATCTTTATTAGAAACTGAGAGGAGAGCAAGTTAATATAATTTATATTACAATTATCACAAAAATTAACAAACAGTCTGCTTTAAAACTAAGAAAAAAACAAGCTTCTATACTAACCTTACATAAAAAATGAACACGTGGCGAACTAGCTTAGCCGCTATCTGCCGGCACACATTAGATTAAAATACTTACCCTTGTAGTTGTGCAGATAACTCGATATGTAGAGTTTAAAGCCCTTGTCCCTCTTGCTTGTCGGAGCAGGGGACCAGGCATCAGCAATGCGATGAACATCGCTGATGCGTATTTTCTGAAGATTCTGGAGACATCGAGTAAAAACAGACATTTTGGGCGACGCGCAAGTAAACCGGAAACAGATATGGCGACAGCGGAATTTCACAGTTCAGTCTTTGTAATGTGTTTTAGCAATACATTTTTAACATTTATAATGCGTTTAGAATTTTTTTTATTGCCTTTACAGGGACTTTAACACTTTCTTAAACATTTGTACAGGTCTTTATTGCAAAACCTGTAAAAGGTAAAATAACAAAAAAAATCGAGGTTGGAAAAAATGTAGACATAAACGAAATTTCTGCGCAACTGTGAAACCAGAGGATAATTTCGCTTTTTCATTGAGTTTATCCTTCACGTCAATACAGGGATTTTCATGTTTATGATAGATATCACCATGGTTGCAAATTAATAAAAAGAATTAAAGTATACCCGAGATTTTGGCCATGTTGCATATGTCTTTCACTGTTCACTGATAGTCAGGCATTCGTGAAAAGTCTAACTTCATCAATTTATTCTGCTAAATCGTTCATACCATGAATTAAATATCTATTTTAAAACCTAATCAGAATCATAAAGATATTTATTGCCAAGTAAGTTTTACAAAAGGAATTCTTTTTGGTTTATTGGTGCATGTCTCAAATGCGCAGCAATCAAAGAAATGTAAACAATTTTCAAGTGCATAAAATAATTCAATATATTTTACATATATTACTGTATAATCGCTTCAGAGTTTTAAAGTAATTTAAATGTAATTTCCTAAACCTTACCTTATCATGGAATCAAGAGTCAAGCCTCTGTTATAAACCCTAATGGCTTTGGAGCAAAAAATAATAATAGCCAAATGGCTGGTCGATTTTGAGAGTAGAAATCCTTGTATTTCAAAGCAGCTTGCCGCCAGCCGCCGGTGGTCGATCAGCCTGAGGCAACCGCCAGAGAAAATGAAGCGGGCGGCCCACCAGCTTTTCGCGGGCGGCATCTCGCAAGAAATGGGAGTGACGAATTCGGCGGCAAACGTTTCATCCCCGCCAGTGGGACGCACCTATAAGCCGTGCGGATATTTTTTGCTATCTGGGTAAGTAATTGTTTTATTAAATGAACGAAAACGCCTCTATTACTCATCAGATATCACTGAAATAGGCATCTATTTTCTAGCTCTTCAGCCATGTAGGAATTTTGGTAGTATTAATGCACATGGTATGACTTAACCCTCTGGGGTCACGCCAGCACGTCCTGTTGGATTTTTTTTGTCATTACAACGGAAACAACCTTAAAATACTTTAACAGATAAGTGTAAGACATCATTAGAGACTATAAAGGGTCTACTTTTATTTGTGTACACTCACAATAACAACAAAAATGGTCAGTCCGATTTGGTCAGAGAGATACGGGAAATGTGGCGAGAGATGCTGGGAAACACGTCACAAAAATGAACTGAAACTCTGCGAATACTTATCACACAAACATGAAATATGTGTCTATAGAAAGCTTAAAATGTCTTTTAAATAAAACAATTTAAATTTAAAACAAATATTCTCCTGCAATGTAATCTGTATGAAACTAAGCGATGTACAGTTTCACCTGGCTTAGCTAATTATTCCTAAAGAGATCACACCCACAGGCATACGGTAATGTGCTGAGACGATCAATGCAAATAGTAAACGCCCCCAACTTTGCCTTAAAAACATTAAATTAATTCACTTTTCTGCACGTTTGGAAGATGCCACGATTCACAGATGAGGAAACTCCTGGATAGTGACGAAGATTTAACATATTCATTTAGTTTTACTTACATTAGTTGACATGATATTTTATATAAACATGTACATATTTTATTAGTGGGACTGTTTCCAGACGTGCCAGCCAGGATTCAGAGTATTTGAAGTATGACTCCTAATAAGCAAGTTTTAGTCACATTTAAATGTTGTTTCAGCTAAAGCAGGTATTTAAATTGTATTTTGTATGATACAAATATGATATGTAATATGATTATATTTTAGCTAGTGTTTATGCTGCCTCATTATCATCAACAGCGCTTGCAAATATCTGTTCAGGTGTAAATGAGTAAAATGTACTTTAAATATGCCTATATTAGAAATCAGCGTATTAGAAGGATCATGTGACACTGAACACTGCTGTAATGATACTGAAAATTCAGCTTTGATCACAAATAGCATTTTACAATATATTCAAATAGAAAACTGTTCTTTTAAAAGGTCTAAAATTAAGTAAAGTCTTTATGTAAAGAAACTGTATAGTCATATTACTTTTTAACTTAAAACTTGATTTTGATCATTAAGTCTCCTCACATTCATTCTCTTCCTGTCACATTCCTCAGTGATAGACCCAGGGGAGGGGTCTTTGTCTCCTCAGGTGTGATTTACATCAATATTCATGTTAATTCATGCCTCCTCGCATATGACCTTTCTAACACTAAAAGTGTCTTACAAAAGTTAAATTACAAAAACTCTAGGATACAAGATCCAGTTCTATGTTATATGGCCTTATTTCAATGACTTAAATTTTTTGTTCTATCAAAAACCATGCATAAACGTTATTTTCTCAAAAATACAAACATGTACATACATGTTGCTTACATATTACTGTAGCCCAGTTTGTGTTGAATGCAGTGTTATCAGACTTTAGCCATTAATATGCTTTTAAGCAACTGAAAAAAGCACAAATGTCAAGGCATGACAAAACTTCTCCAGGGCCCAAAACACCCTCAGACCCCAGAGGGTTAAAGTGTCCACGTACCTTCACCGTAATATGTAAGGAATTTTATAATGGAATAATCAAATAATTTGATTATTTTTCTGAATAAAATTATCCACCATTACATTTATGCATTTGGCAGACGCTTTTATCCAAAGTGACTTACAGTGCACTTTTTACAGGGACAATCCCCCCGGAGCAACCTGGATTAAGTGTCTTGATCAAGGACACAATGGTGGTGGCTGTGGGGATCGAACCAGTGACCTTCTGATTACCAGTTATGTGCTTTAGTCCACTACGCCACCGCCACTCCATTAAAATGTAATACAATGGCTCATTGTATCCACACACAATTTCAATTGTAAGGAATTAGCTTTAATAAGGAAATTATTATTAATTCACTTATTGGAGTAATACAATTCTGATGGCTTTTTTAAAATAATATCACAAATATGTTTAGCTATGGTTCGAGCTTCAGAGCACAGATCTTATAAAAATCAAGTCAATTCATCTTTGAATACAAACAAGACTTTATTGCTGATCTACAAAAAACATAAACAGGTTGGTAAGTGAGTTGTACAGAAGTACAGAGAAAATTTAACTTCATGGAATCTATAGACAGTGCCTTAAGAACCATTGATTCTTAATTCAGTCTAACTAGATTTGACGGAACAAACAGAACATTCTACAAAGAGCCAAAGAACCAAGCAACACAAGGAAATGCAAGTACATCTCTAGACTTTTGCTGAAAATACTGGTGTCTCTTTAATATAATTTGAGTTAGCCAACTGGATACAATGGATACAACTTAATATATCAAAATTGAATTAACATAAACATTCCTGAAATGCCAAAAAAATCTTAATGATAGTAATCATGAATGGTTATTATTCTAGTAATATGTCATGAATAAGACAAGATTAAAGATTATAACCATCAATTTGTCAGTTATAAGTGATTACAAATCACTACACATGGCAGAGTCACGTGACGCCATGCAAGGATCAGACGTGGGAACGGCGAGCTCTGCTCACTTTGCTAGTTTTAACAGGTTTAATGTTATAAACCAGTGAGATTCGATATAAACTCTGTCCATAACTGTTCTAGGAGGACAGTATGTCAAAGAATTTAAAATCTCTGGCTCTGGAGACATTAAATGATACTCACGTTCTCAAGCTGATACTCCTGAGCGAGCCAATGAGCCAGGGAGTCGATTTGGTCAGAGAGATACAGGAAATCTGGCGAGAGATGCTGGGCATATCAGCAATGCTGATGAAGGTCATTACTGACTTGGAGGATCTTGCTGTGATAAGTCGATTGATCACTGCCATGGTGGCAAAGTTCTCTGAGATGGTTACAAGAGTGGGGGATGTCGAGAAATAGATTGATTATCTGGAGGTTTATTCAGGGGGAATTATCTGCTAATCCGCTAGCAACCAAGGTGGATTTGGATCATGTCTGGAAGAAGTTGGAGGACATGGAGAACCGCAGCCAGTGGAATAACATCCATATTGTCATAATTCCTGAGGCCGAAGAGGGTCGGGATATGATGACATTCCTGCATGGGCTCCTTCTGAATCTGCTCGACATAACAGGCCATAAGCTGGAAATCGAGAGAGCTCACATGGTTCCGGTTCGGAGATTCATGGAGGGAGACAGGCCCTGATCAATTCTGGCCAAATCTCTGAGACCATCCGATAAAGATCTTGTGTTACGCAAAGCGAGGAGTAAAGGAAGGCATTCTTGGAAAAGTCACAGCATTTTCTTGTTCCCAGACTTTGCGAATTAGACAAGGGAGATCTATTCAAGGAAGGCAAGAAAAATGTACATCAATGGAATGGGTTAGGGCACCCCATAAAAAGAAGAAAGGATATTTCTCTTCTTAATCATAAGAAATATGATAAAGTGTTTCCTCAAGAAACACACCTTTCTCTGCAGGAAGCAAAACATTTTTGAAAGATATGGGGTGGACTTTTTTATAGTGCTGGCTCGAGTAAGGTCAGGGTCGTTACAGTGATAAGTAAGCAGCTACAATTCAAATGTCTCAAACAGAGTAAAGATAAATTATGAAGAGTCATTATTGTTTTAACTGAAATTCAGGGGCAAAGTCTTATTTTGGCTAATAATTATGCACCTAATGTGGATGATCAGGGCTTTTTTGTAGATTTTGAAATGATGTCTCAAGCCGCTGGCACCCCTTATGGTATAATTTTGGGAGGAGACTTTAATATTTTGATTGAATCTGTCCTTGATCGTAGTGAAGCAAAAGTGTGCAAGCCACCTAGAGCAACATTGATGCTTCACAGGATGCATAAAAATCTTGGTCTTAGAGATATTTGGAGACTTTTGAACCCATCTGGTTGGGACTATACATTTTTTCATCAGATTTACTCTAGATTATAATAAAGTCCCTCAATTCATCGGTTTTTGATTGTTCAATTGGAAGCATTATAGTCTCAGATCATGGCCTGTTGTGTTTAGAGGTGTTGCCACATATGGAGAAAAAATAATCATATAGTTTGCATTTGAATGTATCCCTATTGCAAAATCCTGAATTCCACCAAATGCTAAATACTGAAATCAGTGTCTATATGGAGATCAACTGGTCCTCAGTATCCTCTGTGGGCGTGGTTTGGGAGGCACTTAAGGTGGTTCTTAGGGTTCGGATCATACAATATGCCTCATTCACCAAAGCACAAGAACTTATGAAATTGGAAGGGAATATTAAAAGTGCAGAGGCAGAGCTGAAGTGCCAAATGTCATCTAATGGCCTCAGGGAATTGACCCGATTTAAATACAGATATAATTCTATTTTGTCGTGGAAGTAGAACTTCCTAAACTGATGACTGAGCCAAAAAAATATCTTGATCCTGAGATAACCTTGGAGGATCTTGGCTAGGTAATTAAGGCCTTGCTTACAGAACTGACTCCACTTTTGCTATAAGTGTATACAGAATCATTAAAGAATGGAAAGCTTCCGCCAACCATGACACAAGCCCAGAGCTCTTTTACATATAGATCAGGTGGTGTTTATTTAGGGCCGTAACTTTTCTGAAAACATTTGGCGTTTCATCAATATTATGTGGTCAGTGGCAAATGATAAGACTCCAGTTGCTGCCATCTCACTTGATGCCAAAAAGGCATTTGATATGGTAGAATGGGATTATCTTTTTAAGATTTTGGAACTGTATGGGTTCGGGAATACTTTTATTGAGTGGATGAAGTTGCTTTATATACACCCGGTAGTGGTGGTTCAAATGAATGGATTAATTTAAGATTATTTTACTCTGAATAGGGGCACCCGGCAGTGTTGCCCACTTTCCCCGTTATTGTTCTGTATTGCCCTGGAACCATTAGCAGCCACGATAAGAAAGGAGGATGATTTCCAGGGATGTGGCGGGTGGCAGGGTGCATAAGCTTTTGCTTTACGCAGATGATATTTTATTATTTGTCGCCGACCCTACTAGATCTATGCATTGCCTCCACAAAATTATTAATTCCTTTTCTAAGTTCTCAGGATATAGAGTGAATTGGTCTAAATCCGAAGCTTTGGCACTGACAGTGTACTGCCTGGTAATGTCTTTTCAGCGACACGCCTTGTAGTGGCCCAAACAGGACAATAAGTATTTGGGTATTTTATTCACAGCAAATATGTGGGATTTAGTTAATTTTTGACCCTTTAATTAAAAGGTTTTCAGGTGATGTGGGCAGGTGGGCTTCATTACATTTATCTATGATTGGGAAGGTTAATGTTATTAAAAATAGTTGTATTCCAAAATTCAACTACCTGCTACAATCTCTCCATATAGATGTCCCCCTGTCTTATTTCAAGCAATTTGATAGCATAGGAAAGTCCTTCATTTGGAATGGTAAACGTCCCAGATTACATTTCACTTAGTTACATTGACAAAAGTGGGCTAGGCCTACCCAAGATTTTGTTTTATTATTAGGCATTCCATCTCAGACATTTTGCTCATTGATTGCTTCCACCTGAGAGAGCCCCTCCCTGGTTTTGTATTGAACAGGAAGTTTCTTGCCCCTATTACGCCATTGCAAAGCCTTTCTGTTAAACTAGAAGGAAAAGTTAAGTTACAACCCGTTACCTCGCATTTGCACTCGGTATGGACAAAAGAGTACAGAATGTTTAATTCTGACATTTATTTAAATGTTGCCTTAAGCATATGGCTGAACCCAAAATTATGTATTAATAAGTCTCCTTTCTGCTGGTCAGATTCGATTGTGAGGGAGGTTAATAAGCTCGTTGACCTAGAGTATATGAGAATGGAATGTTGAGATCCTTTGAAGATATGGTTCAATATTTTGGGAATCCCAGATCTCAGTTCTTTAGGTATTTACAGCTGCACCACCTGCTCTGTACTATTTTTGGAAGCAGCATACACCCCATAAAGCGGCAGATGCTCTGGGAGTGGTGATTTACTCCTTTCGGAAAAGGTCATGATGCTTCAGTTTACTACACCCTGCTAATTCAGAGTCTGGGGGATGGAGCTTCAACTTCTCTCAAGAGCTTATGGGAGAAAGATTTAAACTTGGTATTGGAGGAGAGAGTTTGGGCTAGGATTCTAAAAAATGTCAAGTCTACATCTAGATATGCAAGGGTGTGCCTTATGTAATTTAAAATTTTACATTGATTCTATTGGACCAACTCTAGATTGTATAGGCTTGGTCTCAAAGACTCAACCCCCTGCTGGTGATGTCAATCAAAAATGGGAACACAACCCATGTTTTTTGGTGGTAAAATCCAATACTTTTTTATTTTATGTGTGATTTATTGGACTCTCAATTTTAATTTTTCCCCAGACACTGTATTTTAGGTGATAGGGCATTCATTAATATAGGGGATAGATGTATAAAAAGTTGGGTCCTAGCCGGAGTTATGATCTGCAGCCGGATCATTCTAGGTTATGGAAGTCAGCTGGAGCACCCTCATTTCAGGAGTAGTGCACAGAGATGGGCAGGATGGTGGAATTCGAGGAGTTGACATATAGATGGCTGGGAAAATGGGATTTGTTTAATAGGAAGTGGGGAAGATATTTGGCCTTTTTTTAGGGTTATCGTTGAGGGGCAATGGAGAGGGATTTGTTGTTTTAAATGTGTGTGTGCATTGTTATTGTTTTTTGAAAGTATACTTTTTTTATGTTTTTATGTCCTAAATAATTATGTTTAGGGGGAGAGGTTTAATTTATATAAGTTGATTCCATATTTTCTGTTATGTTTATTTAATTTGTGAATGGAATCAATAAAAATTGTTAATAATAAACAAATCACTACAAATATTTTAAAGGTTACTTCAAGCTACAATTATTTGTGTAAGATAAAACAAAAAAATTGAAGTGTTGAAACAATACAATGAAGTCTTCTGATAGCGTTATAGCCCATAATACATGTATTTGCATTGTTAAAACCCAATAAAAGTTAGTTTTGCCTGGATTTGTGTAGAGTTCAATGGGATCCTTTCAAAGACAGTAAGACAGATTTTAAGCTCTCTCTTGTCTTGTTCAGAGTTTTATCATGTGACACAGGAAATGCCTCATGCTCCCTTATTGGTCTAATTTAAGTGTAGCAAATTGTTTATATCGAAGGACAAATGTAGAGTGTCTTTTTTGTGATTCATGGCATGGGGGGTTTCTTCAGAAGAGTAGTCTGCAATTCATGTGAATAAGTGTTTTTGTGTATGTGCTATCTGAACAAGTCTCCTTTGTTCATTTATTGTCCAGATGTGGGTCGTCTCAGACTCCTTGGCACCAGCAGTCTTTCATTTATGACATTGAGGAATTTTGGGTTAAACAGTTGGGTTTTCCTGGACCCTCTCCCTTGTTTTTTGACAGTTATATTTTAGGCAGATGTAACAAACTTCTCATTTAGCTGGGCCATTCCAGAATTTAGGGTGCCATTTTGACAGTCTCTTAGTTTTATGGCTTTGAGAAATTTCCGGTGTGGACTGCAGGGCCTCTGTATTATTCTCCTAATAATGTTCTGCCTTCAGTCATGACATATTCCCCCCGTCGATCGCTGAAGTTTGAAGTGGAGACAATCATCTGTGATTGCTGGAAAACAGGCAGAAGAAGAAGACGACAAACACAAACAAGCAACAAGACAACACCTCCATCAAAACTAAAGCATTAGTGCAGAATAATGAATTATTCAGTTGGTGTTCTAGCATTCAGATGAATCTTGAGATGTTTTGGTTATTTGGACTTGTTTATGATTATTTTGGTTTTAGAGTCATCTTTAATCATCCTTAGTGGTTCAAAAACTAGTCAAGGGTAATTTTGATTTGATTGGGGTGAATTGTTGTGAATATGAGTGGTCGTTTGTGAAATTTGATCGATTAGAGTCAGTTTAGCTAGGTGAATTCTTCTGCCTTGTTTCTGTCGCAATTCAGAACCAAGGGTGAAGGAGTATCCATGTAAACCAGAAGGAATGAGCTTATGAAAAGACAGTTTTTTTTTTTATGTATTTAAGATTCAATACATCTTAAAAATTCAGGTTTGATGCAAGACTGTAACATGTTGTAGAGCAAAACTTCCACATATATTCAAGTAATGTTTCCTACACACCTTTTCTTACTTATAAGTTAAAAAACCTCATTATAAAAACCCGTAGGAAGATGGAACCCATGTTGAATTTTCTTCTGGGTTTTTGGACTACAAGCTGAACAGCTCTATTACAGCCATCAGCGGCGGAAAATATGTCCTTGGGCTGTGGTCAGATCATTTGTTTAGCCAATCAGAAGACTTTCTGCCTGTTGTGCACATTGTGCTTCTTCACAGGGCACAAGTCCCCCATCTGCTCCAACATATTCAAGTGTGTTTGTGTGTGTGCACGTCTTTGGAGTGCGGGGTTTTGGAAAGAGGGGTGTGGCTAATACCACAGCTTGTTCCAGAACAGCATTTATACAACATAAATGTATAATTAATACCCCACTTGTTCTCCAACCCCCCAACCTCTTACTTTCACCTACTACAAGATATATCTCTCACTCTCTTTTCCTATTTCTCTGCTTTGTTGACTTTTCATATATCTCCATCACTGACTCATTATTTTTACCTTTAACAGTGAAGCCTTATAAACATTGAGAAAAAAGATGAACAGAATTATTTGTAAAGGTTACTACATCAAAACTATTAGGTAACTACATCACCAGAATGGAGAATTTGTCTTTTTTCAATTAGAAATTCAACAGCACGTGTACCCGAGTGATTTTTCTTAAAGTAATAGTTTACCCAAATGTTTTTAGAATTTCTCTTCTTTTTTTTTATTTTATCCCCTTTTTCTCCCAATTTGTAATGCCCAATTCCCACTACTTAGTAAGTCCTTGTGGTGGTGCGGTTACTCACATCAATACGGGTGGCGGAGGACAAGTTGCAGTTGCCTCCGCTTCTGAGACAGTCAATAAACTTATTTTATCACGTGGCTCACTGTGCATGACACCGCGGTGACTCGTAGCATGTTAGGCTCATGCTACTCTCCGCGATACATGCACAATTTTCCACGTGCCCCATTGAGAGCGAGAACCCCTAATCGTGGCCACGAGGTGGTTGCCCCATGTGATTTTACCCTCCCTAGCAATTGGACCAATTTGTTTGCTTAGAAGAGCTTGCTGGAGTCACTCAGCAGGCCCTGGATTCGAACTTGCGACTCCAGGGGTGGGAGTCAGTGTCGATACTCGCTGAGCTAACCGAGCCCCAGTATTTTCTCTTCTTATAATTTACTCACCCTTATATTGTTCCAAACCCATGCAAAAAAATATCTTTTGTGGAACACACAAGTAAATATTTTAATAAATGTCCCGTTGACAGGATTCAATAAAATGGCAGTACATAGTGACTCAATTTAAATAAAAATAAAACACCCAAATGTGTCAAAATTAGTCCACGCGTCCTATTCGATTTTAACAATCACTTTGTATAATGAACAGACCGCTATTTAAGTAGTTTTTCACTCTCCGAATAAAAAAACAGCACTGAAATCTAATATGCTTTAAATGACTTGGTATATGATACCCCAGTTACATGGACTCATTTCATGATGCTTTTGGGCATTACTTTATTAAGTGTTAAAGCAAGTCACAATGTATGACCATTGTATTGAATTTAGCCAATGAAACATTCATTAACTTAATCCTTTTTTTTTCCACAGAAAAAAAAAATAATAATAATGTGGCTTTGGAACGGTCTGGTTAGCTTTGCCCTCAACTACCAGCATAGAATGATCAAGAATTCATTCTGACAAAATCATATTTTATGCAAATTCAAATTATCCACTAACATTTATGGAAGTTCTACAAGAGTTCTAACTGTTCTGACATATATATACTCATTATAGTGCTGAACGTTGAACTTTATGGATTCTAACAGTATGTTTTATTCCTCCCTTCTCTCACTAAGTAACCTGCAACTATTTTCCTTTTCTGAGAAAGAGGGAAAACATAAAGCTCAATTCATAAGATCAATTGAAAGTGCCGCAGAGAGTATTACAGTATTTGTCATTGCTACTATTGAGCACGACTGCAATTTGCAATTCGGATTTATGTTGTCGCCCTAATGTGCCTTGCATGTTCCTCTGGCTTTTTGAGTAAAAGCTTTGCATTGTTTCACAGATTGAAAGCAGCATTAAAATAAGCCATTCGTGTGGAAAATGAAGGGCATGAAAAAAGGGAAAAAACATCTGCTGTGAAAAAATTATATGAACTGTTGTTTATTGGGAATGCTTGCATGGGTCGTAGGGAAACATTATTATGTTCTTTCGTACTGGGAGGAGCTCGTTAAAAAGGCATCAATAGAATGTGAGCTAGACAAATAGATGTTCAATGAGAGAAATTCAAAGCGATGGGCTCAGATGAAACTCAATGCAAATGAAAGTGATTACTGTAACAGTATTAACCCCTCTACAAAGGAATGTTCATGAGGTGAGGTGTCTTGAGTTGTTCAGCACTCTAATGAACTTGATTATATATACACATTTTAATGTAAAGTCCAATTGCATATGTATATTTTGATTGCTTAGTTACATTTTGTGTGGAACATGGCAAAATTCATACATTTTCTCTGTAATTAGATTATCTGGTTAGTACATCAATTGATTGCCCATGCTATCTACTGTAAAATACTATGAAAAAAAAAAAGCTATTGTAACAGTAAACTGTTATAGTAGTCTCTTTACCAAGTACTAGGCACACAATAACATTAGATGTGCATTCTGGAAAGCCCTGAATCAGAATAAAAAAAAACAACAACTTTATTCTAGTAAAGCAGAATAAAGTCACCTGCTGTCACTCATGTCTGTAACCACAGAAGTGTTGCTGCTGATTCAGCTGATTTTTGACTATGTCTTTTTCATTTAATTCAAGGCTAAACCTAATGACCCACTATATAAATGTGTATGGAAAGTATCTTATTGATTTTTATTTTATTTCTCTCTCTCTCTCTCTCTCTCTCTCTCTCTCTCTCTACTTTATTTTGTATTCTTAGCACATTTTTAATTGCTTCCCCTTTGCTACACACGACCATTAATGCGTTCATAGGCTAATGTATTCTGACCTCGTACTTAGTGAAATTATTAATGAAATACGCAAATTACATACACAAACATTTATTTTACTTAAGAAGAGTTCTCATAAAGGAGATAGTTCACCCAAAAATAAAATGTATGTCACTCACCCTTATGTTGTTCCAAACCTTATGACTTTATTTCTTCTGCGGAACACAAAATATGATGTTAGGTAGAATGTGAGGAGCAGCCTCAGCCAACATCACTTTTCATTCACATATACATTGATGAGCGAAACAGTATGACCACCTGCCTAAATGCTGTTGGTGTCGCCAAAACAGCACCGACCCACAAAGGCTGAAGATGTCTTGTGCTATCTTGCACATAGACATTAGCAGCAGATCCTTCAAATCCTGTAAGTTGCGAGGTGGAGCCACCGTGGATCGGATTTGTTGGTCCAGCACATCCCACAAATGCTCAATCGGATTGAGATCTGGGGAATTTGGTGGCCAGTGCAACATCTTAAACTATTCATCATGTTCCTTAAACCATTCCTGAACAGTGTATGCAGTGTGGTATGGCCTGCTAAAAGATGCCACTGCCATGAGGTAATACCATTTCCATGAAGGGGTACACCTTGCCTGCAACGATGTTTAGGTAGGTGGCACATGTCAAATGGATGTCCACATGAATGGCTGCACCAAGGGTTACCCAGCAAAACATTGTCCAGGTCATTAAACTCCCTCCACTGGCTTGTCATCTTCACACAGTGCATCCCGGTACCATCACTTCCCCAGGTAAACCGTTCACATGTAAACAACCGTGCACGTGATGTAAAAGAAAACAGGACTCATAGGACCAGTTGACCTTCTTCTACTGCTCCAAGGACCTATTCTGATGCTTGTGTACATATTTCACTTTCAAAGGTGGACAGGGGTCATCATGAGCACTCTGACCGATCTGCGGCTACACAGCCCATACACAGCAGGGTGCAATACACTGTGTGTTGTGACACATTCCTCCCGTAACCATCATTAAAATGTATGGTTCGGACTAGACGGGATAGCCTTTGTTGCCCTTGCACATCTATGAGCCTTTGGTGCCTAACACCCTTCCACCAGTTTGTGGTTTGTCTCTCCTCAGACCACTTTCAGTAGGTACTTGCCACTGCTGACCTGGAGCACCCCACAAGCCTTGCCATTTTAGAGATGTATGGTTTAGTTTGAAACAGCCTCACAAAAACAAAACACAAATTTTTCAGACAGTGCACTTCTCTAAAATGTGGAGTGGAGTCAAAAATAATGCTTTTTGTATTCAAATGCATCTAGGTGTTCACAGTCATGAAATGCAGTTATTTATGCCTCTACACAAACACTAAATATGATTTCTGATGGTTCATTGAATGGTGATGTCAGTCTGAGTGTAAAGTAGGCATATGTAACACTGGTGTGCCATGGGTCAGCACTTCAGTGCACTGCTTAAAAGCACAGAGCAGAAGTCAACTCTGTATAAATGAACAGCGTTAGTGCCTACACAATGACACCAACACTTGTCCTTCTAGCTATTGAATCACTCACTCAGTTTATTACATATCTTCATTCATCCTTCTGTTGTTCTGTGATTAACCCTCTTCTGGTCACTCCATCAACTAAAGGTTGGCGCATTTGTGTGTGATGAAATAAGCTATTGTTGCCAGGCAACAGGCAACTGAACATACAAATGTCACATTGAAATAAAATAAAATGTGTTCCCCATCTGTCACACACTCGACCATGTGTCGAATGAAGTGACACAAGGGGTCTTCTTGGGATGCCAAATGTACCTCTGAACTTGAGAAAAGGCCAATGTCAAATTTGCATGACATGTATAAAGGGAAGCAGGGCAGCGTCTGTGTAACGAATGCAGGAGTGAAGGCAGACGAGGAGGTGCGGATCCAAAAGCAGGTTCTTTATTATAAATCAAAGTGAGGGCAAACAAACAGGAACAAAGAAATATCCACGAGGGGAAAACAACATGAACATGAAAAACATCCACAGGCAGGAGAAACAACCATAACATTCACGTGCAGCAACATTGAACGACAGACAAGGACTAAACCAAAAACCAGGATATAAATACAAAAACATGGGAAAAAGGGGCCAATGAACAAACAGAACACAAACTAGGTGACAAGGTGATTAACAGAAACCAAAGGCAAATTAACTAGGGCAGGTGAAAACAATGAACAGTGAACACGAGGGAAAACAAGACTATGGAGGTACAAGGGTGACAAAAGTGAAAACTAAGGAATAACAAAAGTGACAAAATTACAAACAAAGGGCAACAGTGAGACAAGACAGGGTAACCGCTACATAGCCCCCTCAAGGATCGGATACCAGACGATCAACAAAACAAAAAACAGGAAGAACAACTGACAAATGACAGGGGGCACAAAGGGCAGACAGGCAGTCCAGGGGGCAACGAGAGGCAGACCGGCAGTCCGGGGGGCGACGAGGGGCAGGCAGGCAGTCCAGGGAGCAACGAGGGGCAGGCAGGCAGGCCAAGGGGGGCACAAGGGACACGGAGACAGACAAAGGAGGGCGAGAGGGCAGATTAGCAGTCTCTGGGGGTGTGTGCTGGGAACCAGGTCTGGTGGCCTGGGAAGCTTCCACCGGGTAGGGGCGGGTTTAGGTGGACTGGGAGATGGCCGCAGAGCAGGGGCCGGTTCGGGGGGCCTGGGAGGTGGCCATCGGACAGGGACAGGTCCAGGAGGCCTGGGAGGCAACCTCAGGACAGGGGCAGGTCCCGGAGGCGGAGCTGAGAGGGGCTCTAGAGACGAAGCTGTGGGAGGTTCTGGAGGCCCAGGAGGCGGAGCCAAGGGAGGCGGACCCATGGAAAGCTCTGGAGGAGCAGGAGGCAGAGCTGGGGGAGGCTCTGGGAGCTCAGGAGGCGGAGCTGAGGGAGGCTCTGGGGGCTCAGGAGGCGGAGCTGAGGGAGGCTCAGGAGGCGGGGCTGAGGGAGGCTCTGGAGGCGGAGCTGAGGGAGGCTCTGGAGGCTCAGAGGAAGGCTCAGGAAACGGAGCAGAGGAAGGCCTAGGAGGTGGAGCCGAGGATGGCTCAGGAGGTGGAGCCGAGGGCGGTGGCGCCGTAGGCAGTTCTAGAGGCGGAGGCCGGGAAGGCTCAGGAGACGGAGCCGAGGAAGGCTCTGGAGGCGGAGCCGCAGGAGGCTCTGGAGGCGGAGCCGCAGGAGGCTCGGGAAGCTCTGAGGGCAGAGCCGTCGAAGGCTCGGGTGGCTCAAGAGGCGGAGCCGTCGGAGGCTCTGGAGGCGGAGCCCTGGAAGGCCCGAGAGGCGGAGTCCTGGAAGGCCCGAGAGGCTTGAGGGGCGGTGCCCTGGAAGGCTCAAGAGGCTTGAGGGGTGGAGCCCTGGTGGGCTCGAGAGGCTTGAGGGGCGGAGCCATGGTAGGCTCGAGAGGCTTGAGGGGCGGAGCCCTGGAAGGCTCGAGAGGCTTGAGGGGCGGAGCCCTGGAAGGCTGAAGAGGCTTGAGGGGCGGAGCCCTGGAAGGCTCGAGAGGCGGGGCCCTGGAAGGCTTGAGAGGCTTGAGGGGCAGAGCCCTGGAAGGCTCGAGAGGCTTGAGGGGCAGAGCCCTGGTAGGCTCGAGAGGCGAAGCCCTGGAAGGCTCGAGAGGCTTGAGAGGCGGAGCTCTGGGAAGCTCGGAGGGCGGAGCTCTGGAAAGCTCGGGAGGCTTGAGAGACGGAGCCCTGGAAGACTCGAGAGACTTGGGAGGCGGAGCCCTGGGAGGCTCAAGAGGCTTTAGGGGTGGAGCCCTGGTAGGCTTGAGAGGCGGAGCCCTGGAATGCTCGAGAGGCTTGAGAGGTGGAGCTCTGGGAAGCTCGGAGGGCGGAGCTCTGGAAAGCTCGGGAGGCGGAGCTCTGGAAAGCTCAGGAAGCTCGGAAGGCGGAGCTCTGGAAAGCTCGGGAAGCTCGGAAGGCGGAGCTCTGGAAAGCTCGGGAGGAGGAGCCCTAGAAGACTCGAGAGACTTGAGAGACTTGGGAGGCGGAGCCCTGGAAGACTCGGGAGGAGGAGCCCTGGAAGGCTCGAGAGGTGCTGGCTCTAGGATGGGCACGACCACTGGCGCTGGCTCTTGGACGGACCTGGCTACTGGCGCTGGCTCTTGGACAGTCACGGCCACTGGCGCTGGCTCTTGGACGGTCACGGCTACTGGCGCTGGCTCTTGGACGGTCACGGCTACTGGCGCTGGCTCTTGGACGGTCACGGCTACTGGCGCTGGCTCTTGGACGGTCACGGCTACTGGCGCTGGCTCTTGGACGGTCACGGCCACTGGCGCTGGCTCTTGGACGGTCACGGCTACTGGCACTGGCTCTTGGACGGTCATGGCTACTGGCACTGGCTCTTGGACGGTCAAGGCTTCTGGTACTGGCTCTTGGACGGTTGAGGCTTCAGGCACTGGCTCTTGGACGGTCGGGGCTTCAGGCGCTGGCTCAGGGATGGTTATGGCTACAGGCGCTGGCTCAGGGACGGTCGAGGCTACAGGCGCTGGCTCAGGGACGGTCGAGGCTACAGGCGCTGGCTCAGGGACAGTCGAGGCTACAGGCGCTGGCTCATTGACGTTTGAGGCTAACGGCACTGGCTCATTGACGTTTGAGGCTATCGGCACTGGCTCACTGACGTCTGAGGCTACAGGCACTGGCTCGGGGACGGTCGAGGGCTCAGGCTCACTCACAGTGACATGCGAGGGCTCTAGCTCGCTCACCGTGGCTGACGAGGACTCAGGCTCGCTCACAGTGACATGCGTGGGCTCTAGCTCGCTCACCGTGGCTGACGAGGACTCAGGCTCGCTCACAGTGACATGCGTGGGCTTTAGCTCGCTCACCGTGACATGCGTGGGCTCTGGCTCGCAGACCGGGCTGGCGCGGCCGGGAGGCGGAAGCCCGTCTCTCTCCCTCCTCCGGCAGACGAGTGGACCTTGCAGGCTCGATGACGGCAACAGGCGTGGGGTTTGCACACTGACCGTAGGGGCTGGCGTGACAGGGAGAGCTAGGGACGACTGGAGAGTCACCGCCGTGGAGGGGAGGCAGGATCCTCATCCACAACATCAAGTGGCGAGCCGCGATACCAGCAGCGTCTCCGCCACAAAATCACAGAGCGCCCAGCCGCATGTCGCCGGTGGCAACCGCTCCTTCAGTGAGGGGTTCAGGTTACCCCAGAAGAAAACCACCAAGGCCGAAGTCCGGAAGTCGGAGATGTTTGCCAGCTCAAGGAAGTCACGGATGTGGTCCTCCATCGGTCGGTCCTCTTGCTTTAGGCAAAGCAGCTGGTAGTTCGCTTGCTGAACCGCTGGATCCATAGTGTGGTCTGTCGTTCTGTAACGAATGCAGGAGTGAAGGCAGACGAGGAGGTGCGGATCCAAAAGCAGGTTCTTTATTATAAATCAAAGTGAGGGCAAACAAACAAGAACAAAGAAATATCCACGAGGGGAAAACAACATGAACATGAAAAACATCCACAGGCAGGAGAAACAACCATAACATTCACGTGCAGCAACATTCAACGTCAGACAAGGACTAAACCAAAAACCAGGATATAAATACAAAAACATGGGAAAAAGGGGCCAATGAACAAACAGAACACAAACTAGGTGACAAGGTGATTAACAGAAACCAAAGGCAAATTAACAAGGGCAGGTGAAAACAATGAACAGTGAACACAAGGGAAAACAAGACTATGGAGGTACAAGTGTGACAAAAGTGAAAACTAAGGAATAACAAAAGTGACAAAATTACAAACAAAGGGCAACAGTGAGACAAGACAGGGTAACCGTTACAGTCTGTCAGTCAGAATTTTTTTCGAAGCCGAATGGTTGTGCAACAGCAAAGCTGAGTTCACCACTGTTCCACTCACTTGTACTGGCGATAAGCACTGCTGTTGGATCTACGGTGCATTTCCAGCTGGCGTTCTCTCTCTCTGCACGCTGTGTAGTCCAAGCCCCTGGACGCTTCGACAGCACTTTCATTGCCTGAAAGAGTGTTTCTCCTCCTAAAAAGAGTTTATTTCCTCTAATAGAGTTTGAGTTCCCACTCTTAAAAGAGCAATACACAGCAGGATTTGAACGTCCTTTTCAGAACGTGTCTTTTTAAAGATGTCTTTCCGCCTCTGTGTAGTTCCTGGATGGAGTCGATTTCTCCACACTTCTGACGGTCATAAAACCTGCCTCGCTTTCCTGGGCTACGATAACACACAGGCAGCATTTTATGAATTGTTCATGTTCTCAGTGCGAGAACATAGCCATTGCAACATTGCGGTCGTGGCTTTCTTTTCTCGTTCGTTCTTCCCACGGGATTGAGGACAACCCGGCTGGCTATGAAGGCGATTTGGGGTTGACAACGGGCTAGGTTTCGCCAGGTGAATCCCCACGAGCCACCCGCCCCTCGGCACGCTTGCTTGCTTCCATCCGAGTTCAGGATGAGTGCGGCACATCTTGCGGCCAGCCAGCATTCTCCCTCGAGCCCCCGGAATTGGATGACGACATCGCCTCTGCATCGGAGAGCGTCACAGCGGCATCTGATGCTGATAACTCGTCTGGGCTGCCACCTTTGGGTCTGCTCGCCCAGTCTGAGGCTGACACGCAGATGTTTGCTATGCTTTCCCGGGCTGCCGTGAGCGCAAGGCTGGGCTGGAAACCTCCGTCCCCCCCATTAGTGCCCCTCGCGCGGAGTTTGGACTCAAATAGATAGATCTCTTAGCCTCCCAGGACAACTCCCACTGCCCGCTCTGGTACTCCTTGACAGAAGCTCCTCTCGGGACAGACGCATTGACACACACCTGGCCCTGGGGCCTGTGCAAGTATGCATTTCCCCATTGGGCCTCCTTGCACTGTTGCTGTACAAGATCAGGGAGGATGAGGAACAGGTCACCCTGGTGGCTCCTTACTGGCCCACCCAGATCTGGTTCTCGGATCTTATGCTCCTTGCAACAGCACCTCCCTGGAAAATGTCCCTGAGGAAGGATCTTCTTTCTCTCTCAAGTGGATCTACCACCCGCAGTCGTAGACATGATCAACCAAGCCAGAGCTCCCTCCTTCAGGCAACTTTATGCCCTAAAGTGGTGCTTGTTCGCGAATTGGTGTACTTCCCGAGCCGAAGACCCGCAGTGGTGCGCAGTTCGTCAGTGCTTTCATTCCTGCAGGAGAGGCTGGAGGGGAGGCTGTCACCCTCTACCTTGAAGGTGTATGTAGCTGCTATCGCAGCCCACCATGACGCAGTAGATGGCAAGTCCCTAGGTAAGCACGATTTGATTATCAGGATCCTGAAAGGTGCCCGGAGACTGAAATGTCTGGGACCTGCAAGCGTTCTCTGTCAGCGACACCTGCCTGGAGTTCGGTCTGGCACATTCTCACGTTATCCTGAGGCTGCGACCGGGCTATGGTGCCCAAGGTTCCTACGACCCCCTTCAGGAATCAGGTCGTGAACCTGCAAGAGCTGCCCTGGGAGGAGGCAGACCCAGCCCTTTCGTTGCTGTGTCCGGTACCTGCTTTGCGTATCTATTTGGACCGACTACACCAAACACTGTAAACGGCCGTGCCTTATTCTCGTCTCCTCAGTGTAAAATCCTGATTTTACATATAAAACGCATATATCCGGGGCGGGCATGCAAATTCTGTCAGCCAATTTGACATTGGCGTTTTCTCAAGTTCAGAGGTACGTTTGGCATCCCAAGAAGACCCCTTGTGTCACTTCATTCGACACAACGTCTCCTTCCCTCCCTCAGGGGACGGAGGTTACGACAGTAACCATGATGTTTTTAGTTGGAGATGCATTGCTTTGTGGCATTTATGGTTATTTTTTGTAGTTACCAAATGGCATTCAACTGATCACAAAGTATAGTCAGAACATTACTGATGTAAAAAACAGCACCATCACTATTTGAAAAAAGTCATTTTTTATAAAATCTAGACAGGCCCCATTTCCAGCATCCATCACTCCAACTCCTTATCCTTGAGTAATCATGCCAAATTGCTAATTTGGTACTAGAAAAGCACTTGCCATTACATCAAACACAGCTGAAAGCTATTTGGTTAGTTAAATGAAGGTTAACATGGTCTTTGTGTTTTGTTTATAATTTGTCACAATATGCAATACACTGGCATGTCTTAAGGTCAATATTGGGTCAAAAATGCTTTCTCTAGAAACTCATCAGTCAACTGCTTGAAATTGCCCCCCAAAAAAAAGAAGATTTCATACAAAGGTGTACACTACAGCCTAAAAAGACAAAGGAAAACTGGCTCTAACAAGGACAAAAAGAGATGTGGAAGGCCAGATGTACAACTAAACAAGAGGATAAGTACATTAGAGTCTCTAGTTTGAGAAATAGACTCCTCGCATGTCCTCAGCTGACAGCTTCATTGAATTATACCCGCTCAACACCAGTTTCATGTACAACAGTAAAGAGAAGACTAAGGGGTGCAGATCTTATGGGAAGAATTGCAAAGAAAAAGCCACTTTTGAAACAGAAAAAAAAGAATGTGAGAGTGTTCAAAGAAACACAGACATTGGACAACAGATAATTGGACAAGAGTATTATGGATCTTAAACCCATTCAGCTTTTGTGGGATCAGCTAGACTGTAAGGTGCATGAAAAGTGCCTGACAAGACAGCCACATATATGGCAAGTGCTACAGGAAGTGTGGGGTGAAAGTTCACCTGGAAAAACTAGTATCTGGAAAAACTGACAGCTAGAATGCCAAGGATATGCAAAGCTGTCATTGCTGCACGTGGAGGATTTTTTGAGAACTTTTGAAGTATTTTTAGAAGTTCTGAACATTTTTTTCCAATTTTAATTCAAATTTTTCCCCATTATTAATGCCCTGACTATACATTGTGATCAGTTGAATGCCACTGGTGAATACAACGACCAATTTCTTTCCATAAGTACAAAATCTATACATTGTTCCAAACTTTTGGCCGCCAGTGTATATGTAAGGAATAATTGATGACGGACTGTTGAATTGTTGAAAAATAATGCACATCCGAGGTGGTAATTTAGTCACGACATGCAGCGGAGTTACACCTCGGGTGTGAATTATTTTTAAACAATTCAACAGGCTAGAGTCAATTATTAAGCTTATACAACAATTACCACATTTTGAGACATAGTTCAAGGTTTTATCTCAAGACATTGTCTAGTTTTCATCCCTAAAATGCTCTTATGAGAGGAACAACTTTCTTTCTTCACAGATTCAGCGTCTTGCTTTAATACAGCTGAAGCCTTTATTGCTAATTCAAAAACGTTGCATTAGAACTAACAACAGAGGATAGCACTGCTTTACTGGAGCACTTACTGGAGTAATAAGGTTGTGCGCTTGTGCGTGTGTGTGAGTTCGTATTTGAGGGATCGAAAGAGAGAAACTCAGAAAATGAGATTATCTTTATTTGTTGCAGCTCTCATCTGAAGTAAAATCGCTTCAAAAATGCCATTGTAAACCACAATAACTTTTTTCATCCCCACTGAGTTGCAGGGGTGCGCTGACACGATGACTCTGTGTTTCTCTCTCGAGTATGTTTTGGCCTTAAGTGTGTGCTTACGCGTATAATGTCTGTGTGTCCACGAGTGTGTTTGAGAAAGGGGAAGCTTGAGGGTGTTCCCAGAGATATTTCAGATAATATAGAAACAGTTGTATTGATCAAGTGTATCTAGCTTTAATAGAGCTCAAGCCTTCCTTGCTGAAATCTTTCTCTCTCTCTCTCTCTCTCTCTCTCTCTCTCTCTCTCTCTCTCTCTCTCTCTCTCTCTCTCTCTCTGCTGTTTGTTTGTGTGTCTGTCTGTCTATGTGTTTGTTTGTGTGTGTGTGTGTGTGTGTGTGTGTGTGTGTGTGTGTGTGTGTGTGTGTCTGTCCATGTGTAAGCGAAGCGGGGGTTAGCGCAGTGCTTTCCACTACAGCTATGTGAGGCTGATTAGGGCGAAATATATTGAAATATTAAAAGTTATTTCAGATAATACACATTTTTGTATCAATCAAGTCGCAGGGGTGCGGCTCTATTTGTCAGTCGTGACTCGAGTCTCAATGTGTGTGTGTGTGTGTGTGTGTGTCTGTGTGTTTAATTGTGGGGGAGATGAAGGAGCGTGAGGACTTTTTTAACCGAAATTGAAATAAACGTAGGATATTTTAGACATTGTTTGACGTTCTTAACCGATTTACTTTAACCAATGACTTTGTTTTAATTGGTTATTTTGTTGTGGTAGCCTGTAGGGCTCTTTGAAATAACTGAAATAATTTGGCAAGTAATATGGAACAGTTATGCGGTCAAGACCTGGAACTACTTTATAGCTGTTTGTTTACTTGGAAAAATAATTGCACAACTTAGAACATCCGTGAACTAATCAGAATCAAGCATTCAACAGACCCGGGGTATATATATATTTCATTATTTTTGAAGACATCCTCACTATGCAACATTTTTCACAAGTGCCTAAAACATTTGCACAGTACCGTATATATATATATATACACACTTCCAGAAGTATTGGCAGTGACATAAATGTTGTGTTTTCAGTATTTTTAGATTATTTTTCACATGTTTCTATGGTATATTGGAAACAAGATAAGCATTTCATGAGTTTTAAAGGTTTTTTATTGGCAGAAACATTCAATATATGCAAAGAGTCAATATTTACAGTGTTGACCCTTGTTCTTCATAACCTCTGCAATTCGCTCTGGCATGCTGGATATCAGCTTATGGGCCCAATCCTGACTGATGGCGATCAATTCTTGCCTTATTAGTGCTCTGAGTTGATCACAATTTGTGGGCTTCTGCATGTCCACTCGCCTTTTGAGGATTGACCACAGGTTCTCTGTGGTATTAAGATCCGTGGTGTTGCCTAGGCATGGATCCAAAATTTCATTGTAATGATCTCCGAGCCACATCATTATCACTCTTGCCTTGTGACATGGTGCTCCATCATGCTGTAAAATGCACGGATTATCACCAAATTGCTCCTGGGTCGTTGGGAGAAGTTACTCTTGCAGGATGTTTTGATACCATTCTTTATTCATGGCAGTGATTTTGGGCAGAATTGTGAGAGAGCCCACTCCCTTGGATAAAAAGCAACCCCACATATGGATGGTCTCAGGATACTTTATTGTTGACATGACACGGGACTCATGGTAGCATTCATCTTTTTTCTCCGGACTATCAATTTTCCAGACGTCCCAAACAGTCAGAAGGGGGCTTCATCAGAGAAAATAACTTTGCACCAGTCTTCTGCTGTCCAATCCTTGTTCTTCCTGCAGAATTTCAGTCTGCCCTTGATGTTTTTTCTTGCAGAGAAGTGGCTTCTTTGCTGTCCTTCTTGACACCAGGCCATTGTCCAAAAGTCTCCACCTCACTGTGCGTGCAGATGCACTCACACCAACCTGTTGCCAATATTGAGCAAGCTCTGCACTGGTGGTGAAACGATTCCAGAGCTGACTCCTCAGGAGGAGACAGTCCTGGTGCATGCTGGACACTCTGGGACATCCTGAAGCCTTCTTCACTGCAGTTGAACCTCTCTCCTTGAAGTTCTTGATGATCCAGTAAATGGTTCTGTCAGGTGCAATATTCTTTGCAGTAATTTCCTTGCATGTGAGCTCATTTTTATGCAAAGCGATGAAGGCTGCACTTCTTTGTTTAGAGTTAACCATTGCGAACAAGAACACAATGGTTGGAAGCACTTCTTCCCTCCTTTTATAGCAATCAGTCTGCTCTTATAATCCAATCAGAATGATAGAGTGATTCACCTAACTAGTACTTGTTCACACTTTCCCAGGTGCTGCTGATATGATTAGTGAAATGATGTTAGCTGGTCATTTGGTGCCAGGGCCAAAAAAGCTGAATCACAGCAGTGCTGATGTAGTGTCATATAGCACAATTGCGAGTGTGATATTGCTTATATACAACAGTTCAATGAACATGTACATTTTAAAAAATTAGGAAAAACCGAGTACCTTCATAAAAACACATTTGTCCATGGAACTACTTTATTACGCTACGGATCAGAATCTGCCATTGCTGGTTCAAAATAAATGATGCATCCAAGCCTTCATTAGTAATTCAAAAAGTTCACTTCAGAAATTGTATCATGCTCGTGCTGTTTCTAACAAGTTATTGGATAAACAAAGATGGCTTGATGTGTGTGTGTGTGTGTGTGTGTGTGTGTGTGTGTGTGTGTGTGTGTGTGTGTGTGATAGAGATAGATAGAGAGAGAGAGTGAGAGAGAGAGAGAGAGAGAGAGTGAGAGAGAGAGACGGAGTGTGTGCGATCACCTGTTGTCACTCTCAAGCAGAGATGCTGTCAGCATTGTGAAGGTCAGCTTTCTCAGTGGAAAAATAGCATCCAAGCAGGGGTATTACTCCCTTTTTCGTGGTAGCTGCGCAAGAGTCATTCACTATAGAAACAGCGATGTCTTCCACCATTTTAAACAGCGTTTATCCAATATGGAAACTCGGTAAGTGCCTCGAGTTCTGTAATCAAACAGTCCGTTGTTTCTCTCAGCTGCGATGAGCCTTAATCCTGAAATTGTTCATTTAAAGCCATTTAAAACAATGTCCTAGCTTAAGTAATGTAGTGGTAATACGAGCAATCACAGAGTGCTGTTCTATGTAAACAATGACTAACGGATTCACTTAATGTCACCAACTGGCTCATATTACACACACAAATTATCCTTTGCCACCACCTGCTGGTTCACATATGTAATTTCAAAAATAAAGACAGTAACTCCTAACAGATATGCACCATTCTTACACTTTAGTTTAGAACAGCACGAACTCAAGCGGAGTGATACACACACACAGTGAAGCGTCCGAGTGCTGATGCTTTCAGACCATTGGTGCTCATGGAACATCTCTTGTCTAATCAGATTTGAGGACCGGAACTAACTGTTGTTTTTATATATTTATATATATATATATAATATTAGGGCTGTCAATTTAATGTTTTAATTCAGTGTGATTAATTATATTAAAAATAATATGTAAAAAAAGAACACATGTCCACAGACCGTGATAAGGAATAGCCCTTCAGTCTGAGCAATTCAAGCTTGAAGTGTGTTCACATGGTTTCTCCTGTGTGCAGTGTGCAAACTTCAGCTGTTTGGACAGAGAACAAACCACACTCACCAACACCAGACAAAACAAAATGAGATCTTATTCTTGCATTCATACACAGCTTGATGTAGTGCACATATGAACCCAGGGATCTCAACACGTGTTTTTCTAAGCTTGAAACTATGTTTTTCAAAATCGTCTGAAGCAGGTGTGCATTAACGCATCCTTAGAAAAGCCCTTGTAATAAATATAGGTGTGAACTCTAGGCCAATGATAGGCTGATGACATAAGTTCAATAATATGGAAATAAACTAAATATTGCCTACTAAAGCCACTTTTTGAATTGTCTTTTTGCTAACACTTTGGAATAAGTTTCTATTCATTAATATTAGATAATGCATTAGGTATCATGAACAACCAGTTCACAATATATTGTTTACAGAATTTATTAATCTTTGTTAATATTAGTTTATAAAAATCCAATTGTTGATTATTAGTTAATGTTAGTTCACAATTAATTTACTAGTGATAGCAAACACAACTTTTAATTTGAGAAATGTATGTTGAAATTAACATTAACTATATTATTATTTGCTTATTTCTAAGCAAATGTTTATATATGTGATCAATTCCGAAAAAATCCATAAATTAATCGGCATACTATGTAATTTGATTAAAACTTGTAATCGATTGACAGCCTATATATATATATATATATATATATATATATATATATATATATATATATATATATATATATATGTATGCATTTAATTTATCAAGAATTACAGTAAAGAAATGTATAATGTTGTAAATTACTATTTATATTTAAATAAATGCTGTTTACTTCAAAATTTCTGTTCATTAAACAATCCTCCATTTTCAGCAATGACACCTTATCATTCTACCTGTCAGTTTATTAAGATATTTCAGGTGAAATTTCTTCGCATGCTATCTGTAGCAATTCTGATAGATGTAATTGGACACTTCATGGACCTTATGATCAAACTTTTCTAAAAACTGTTCAAACCTGGACTCATCCATACATAATACCAATTTTTAGCCTTTTACTTTTAAGTTATTTTGCCCATCCTACCATTTTCTTCTTATTGGCCAGTGTCATATGTGGTCTTTTCTTTGAAAGTCATCCTAAAATGCCAGCATCTCAAAGTCTTCTTTTCACTGTTGAACAGATGACAGAAACTGCTGTTTTGCATGCACTGTTCATTGAAGCTGCCAGTTTAGGACCTGAAACTAGAGACTCAGATGTACTTGTCCTCTTGTTGTGCATCTGGGTATAATTCTTCTCGGCCCTTTTGATTCAGTTTGTTTTATTATTTCATGGTAGTGTTGAGTAGCCTTCATCTCTCAAAAAGCAATTGACTAATGAGTTTCTTTTTGGTCATTCTAAAAGATAATTTTGACTTGGTTTGTGTGTAGTTACTTCCAAGAATGGCAAGTGTACTCAATACTTCAGCAACTGAAAAAACTGAAAAAACGCTGTATTGCAATATCCAAATTAATTAGCAAAACCATTTTCAACTGTTTTAATAATAGAAGATTCCAGAGTACCAAATTAGCACATTAGATTGATTTCTGAAGCTTTACAGTAGATGACAGTGTTTTCTTAGTAGACTGCAGTAACAACTGCTGAAAATGGGGCTTTGGTGGTTTTGATCAGTTTAATGCATCCTATATGAACTGAACCATCACCCAACCATCCAAAAGTTGAACTGTATTGTGTGTGTGTGTGTGTGTGTGTGTGTGTGTGTGTGTGTGTGTGTGTGTGTGATATATATATATATATATATATATATATATATATATATATATATATACTGAATATTTCATTAACTACAGTCTTCAAAGACAATTTCATGCATTGTATAACCTTCATTCCTCAAAATAATGATTGACTCATGAGTTTTTAGAGAAAGCTGTTTCTTTCTTTCTTTCTTTCTTTCTTTCTTTCTTTCTTTCTTTCTTTCTTTTCCATTTTTGACCTAATATTGACCTTAAGACATGCCAGTTTTACATTCTGTGGTAACTCAAAAACAAACACAAAGACAATGTTAAGCTTCATTTAACAAACCAAATAGCATTCAACTGTGTTTGATATAATGGCAAGTTATTTTATAGTACCAAATTAGCAATTTAGCATGATTACTCAAGGATAAGGTGTTGGGGGTGAGAGCTGCTTGAAATGAGGCCTGTCTAGATTTTATCAAAAATGACTTTTTTCAAATAGTCATGGTGCTGTTTTTTTTTTTTTTTTATATCAGTAATGTCCTGACTATACTTTGTGATCAGTTGAATGACATTTTGGTGAATTAAAGTACCAATTTCCTTCCGAAACAGCAAAATCTGTATATTATTCCTTGTGACCGCCAGTGTGTCTTTAGTACTGTACTGTGCAAAGGTTTTAGGCACTTGTGAAAGATGTTGCATAGAGAGGATGTCTTCAAAAATAATACCATAGTGCCTAAAACCTTTGCACAGTACTGTGTATGTATGTATGTATGCATGTATGTGTATATATATATATATATATATATTAGGGCTGTCAATCAATTAAAAAATGTAATCAAATTAATCACATGGTATGCCGATTAATTAATAGATTTTATTGAAATTGTGATATATAAATATTTGCTTTGAAACCCCTCAAATAACAATAATTCAATAAAAAATTATTAAATATTGTAAATTGTTCATTATATCATTATCATTATAAATATAATTATATTATAAACAAATAATAATATAGATAATTAAAATGCATTTCATCATTTTGGCACACGAGTAAAGCATTAAAGAAGATGGTAACACTTTACAATAAGGTTCCATTTGTTAACATTGGTTAATAACATTAGTTAACATGAACTAACAATGCGCAATACTTTTACAGCTTTTATTAATTTTAGTTAATTTTAAATTTCAACATATACTAATACATTTCTCAAATCAAAAGTTGTGTTTGTTATCATTAGTAAATGCATTATGAACCTACATGAATTTATAATCAACAATTGTATTTAATTTACTAATATAAATAAAGATTAATAAATGATGTAAACCATATATTGTTAACTCAGGGTATCCACGGGTCCTTAAGTCTTAAATTTAAGGCCTTAAAAAGTATTAAATATCTTAAATAAATCACAAGAAGTCTTTAAGTTCGTTTGCTGACGTCTTAAATTTTGGGGCGTGAATGGAGGAGATGCTTAAAACAGCAGAAATCAAAATCATCTTTTTTTCTCTCTTTCTCTTTATCTCTCTCTCTCTCGTGCATCCATCAATTAGCAGCTGACGCTTGAGTTTAGTGTGAGCGCGTGCAGGAAGCACATTTTTACTGAACATACGATGTTGCACATGTATAAACCTTCATAAACCTGTTAATCCGAAATGCAAATGGGATTATTTTGCATCTCTAACACTATCTACATTTCCATCCAAGGATATTTTGCGAAAAACTTTCAAACGCATCAAAATAAAGCTGATGGAAATGCCAATTATCGACAATGTTTTTCCGTTTAACTCTAGTGTATAAACTCTATGTCGGTACTTCAAGTGTCATGAAAAGCTGGTTTGGAAACACTTTTTGTTGACAAAATTGGCATTAACGCAAAAAAACGTGCTAATCATGACATGATACATCCTTGAAAGCTAATATAATGTATTCGATTATGGATTGATTTTAAAGGCATATAGATCCGATGGTGCAAACAATGACAATTCCAGGAGTGCCAACACAAATAGCTCGTGTTATGCACATCGACAAGATCATGGAGAACAAATTAATAGCCACTGTTTGTGATTATTTTAATTGCGGTAGACATCCATTTATTTATTACGTTTCTTTTCCACACCATTCAAAATAATAGACGGCAATCATGGAATTAGCCCAAAAAAACATATAATTTCTTTGCACAAAGAAGTTTTATACTAAAAATAAATAAAAAATACTAGGAGAAAAGCATCAGTGTGCTTTTTTGGAACACTAACTTATAGCCCAATTCTATACAAATATTGTTTATCTTTTTAAAAAATGCAGGCAAAATTCCCTGCATTAAATTAAATAAATTACCATTTATTTGTTAAATTAAAATGACATTAAGCTGGCTAATTTCAATGAATTTTCTCAATACTCTCCCTTTTTTACAAAAACTTTAGAGGAAAGAAATGTGGGACATCTGGGAGGCGAATTAGCAGAATTAGGCTTAAATGCAGATTTCTTTTGCGATAAACCAATACGTAATCGACAAAGTGTTTTTTTTTAGGCATGATGTCATTACGCACCCCATTTTTATTGATAAAATTTTAATCAAAACAGACAGCAGACGTCAAATTTCGGCAATTCTTTTTTACGCATTTTCAATATGTCGATAACAAAATAGTGTGAAAAGTGGATGGAAACTAGGCTACCGCTTATAATCGACAAAGCGGTCAACTTTACAATTTGCAAGCGTGCAAGTTTGGAGTGATCTTTTGACACCTTTCAAATCGTTGCACTTCCTCATTTTGCACTACCTTTGACAATAATTGTAAAGCTAACAGAACTACTCAGCTGCAGAGTTACACCTGTTATATCTCTCATCTCCACCTCTCTAAGTCTACAAACGCAATTGACACTGTTCTGGCACTGACATTGACAGCGATTGGACAGATAATACAGAGCAGCCTTCATGATGCTGCCAGTTATTCAGACCAATTAGGGGGGAAGCAGTAGCACAGTATCTCTCCCTCTCCTTCTCTTTCATAATTTAATCTGTTAACATTTTCAGTACATCTTGTCAACTTTAAACGGCTATTTTTAAGGAAACTGATGAGTTTTTATTAGAGATATTTCACTCAAAAATTGAAATTGTCATCACTTAACTTCATGCTTTTGCAAACCTGTATGGCATTCTTATTTCAGTGGATATTTTTACATTTACATTTACAGTGGAGTTCACTTACGTTGAATGAAAAACAAGATGCAGTGACTGAGACTGAGACTAAACGTTTTGGTTAACATCTCCTTTTTTGTTCCATGACAGAGAAAAACTAATTTAGACTTAAGGGTGAGCAGTGATGACAGAAAATACATTTTTAAATGAACTGCCCTTTAACTATCTGTTAAAGTATTTGTTAAAGGTATCTGCCAAGAAAACAAATATACATTTTATCCAGCACATGCTAGACCTTCACATTCACATCAGCGGAATCTTTGATTTTGAATGACAACGACGACAACTCTTCGATGAGATATACTGCAGTTTAATGTGTTCTTGGATCCTTCCGTGTACAAAACATTGAAAAAATATATTTTCAAGGACACTCTTCTGACAAAAAACTCCAGACAACATGAGTTGTGGAAAATCAGATGGGATATTGGAGCTTTTTACAGATTTACACTGTGCATGCCATTGAGGATATGGTAAGACTATCCCTCACAGCCTCGTTTCATTACCATTAAAAATCAAACATGGCGCTAATGTGAATAAGGTCTATAGACCAATCCTCTTATTTACAAAAAGTGGTGGCAGAAAGCCCACTGACTGTTGCGTTAGATTTGACAGATTGGAGGATTAAACGAAATTATGACACAAAACCATAAAAAATACAAACATATTAGCGATACAATTACTATAATGAAATGAGTTAATAACAAACATCTAATCATGTTCGCTATAAATTTATGCTGCACTGTTGATGATCTTGAAGCCACAGCAGTCAACTATAGCCCTCTGAATAATTTTTCAACAATGTAATCTGATAAAAGTTTACTTTTTACACATGGTTTTTGCCACCACTTTCATGTTTGACATAAGCAGTGACGTTGCCAGCGCACTAGTCTAATGCATCATATCTTGCTAGAAAGCAAGTGACTGAAGAGAAGGGTCACAATATAGGCTACATACTTCAGACTACATACATTCATAATGAATTAATTTAGAGTTTTAATGTGTATTAACTTATTAACACATAAATGCACATAAAAAATAAAATAATATATATATATATATATATATATACAGGCTGTGTGTCTCACATGCCTGTCAGAAACTTTCTTTCCTCTGCTAGGATTTAGAATTTGTTAGGCAGTACAAAGTGAACCTTTTCTCCGTTCCCTCTTTCTTATATATATATATAAACTAGAAACCATAAAGGTGGAAAAATGTCGGACAAGCAAAGCAAAGCAAAGCAAATGATGCGTTTTTCCCTGTCAACGTTCTATGACTGTCAGGGACACGCATCAGTTTTGTTTTGTTTGTTTGACCTACTTTCGGGCGAAATGCTTTGCGCTCGCCTCGCTTACTCCCGGGAGTCAGCGCCATCTTTCATCGTGGGGCTTTCGCATATATCTGGCTGAGGAGCGAGAGACGGGTCCGTCCCTATCGCTCGCTCTCTCCCCAGATCCAGCTGATCCTTCTCGTAAGGGGGGCGCTGAACCTCTGTACATTTCACGCATAATAATAAAGCGGCTGAGAAATTACCGTAATTTCCGGACTATAAGCCGCAACTTTTTTCCCACGCTTTGAACCTCGCGGCTTATACAATGACGCGGCTAATATATGGATTTTTCCCGTTTTCAAATTTTATAAAAAAAAAAAAATAAAAAATAACATTCTGTGACGTGCTCAGTTTTTTGGCGCGTGAAGCTTTCATTAGACCAATGAAATTGCTGAACAGGTTAAGGTCAAAACAACTTTTTTTGTTTACTGTTTAGATTAAATCGAGCGCGCTCAAACTTCCCATCATTCTGATTACGGTAGTAATTTTGTCACCCTCACCATGGCAAAGACATGGAGAAACGCATATGATGCTGTTTTCAAGTTGAAGGCGATTGATCTGGCTGTTGAAAAGGAAATAGAGCTGCTGCACGGGAGCTTGGTCTTAATGAGTCGATGATAAGACGTTGGAAACAGCAGCGTGAGGAATTGACTCAGTGCAAAAACACAACTAAATCTGAAGCTATTCAACTCCGACACCGAAGGAGATGACTTCAGTGGTTTCATGTGCACAAGAGGAGGAAGATAGTGACCAATTACTTTCTTGGTAGGCTACTGTTTACTGCAAATGTTTTATTACAAGCCGTGTGTGGCAGCGGGGGCGTGGTCAAGCGCCCATCCGGGAGAGAAAAGCTGTAAGGGCGTCACGTGTCCTTCTTGGGAAAACTGTCACACGGGCACCAGTGTGACAGTTTTCAGCAGGGCACTTGACGTTCCAGGTAAGGCTTTTAATGGCCACAGCAAGTTTTACAATCAATTTTATAAAGTTTCTCAATTCTTCTATGCACCAACACTAGACTGACGTGTGTCACTCTCTCAGCTCTGTGGCTGCTGCCTTTTTATGCCGCTCTCCCCATGCTTACTGAAATTAGACACCGGTGTTAGACATAATTTAGCTCAGGTGTAAGCGCCCTTACTGCTTTTCTCTCCCGGACGGGCGCTTGACTACGCCCCCGCTGCCACACTGTGTTTCATTAATGCCTATTTATTTTTGTTACAAGCTGTGTTTCGTTAAAGCCTGAGTAAAATTAATTTGTTTCAATGTACCGGTAGGCACCTGCGGCTTATAGACAGGTGCGGCTTATTTATGTTCAAAATAATATTTTATTTAAAAATCAGTGGGTGCGGCTTATATTCAGGTGCGCTCAATAGTCCGGAAATTACGGTACTCGAGGTGGATACTCGGGCTGTGGCCAGACTACAGCTAGACTGGCCACGCGAACAAGAGACCCCGCCCCCCCCAAACGCTCCAAACTATAAAAAATTAATAAATAAATAAATATAATAATAAAAAAAAGGAATGCTATATTAGTCCCTTCCTTTCTTTGATATCCTCCTTGTCGAGCTTTCTCACTCATGGAGGAAACCATATACTTCCCGTGTTCACGTACCCTCGACGTCTTTATACTCGACTATCGTGGGTGCTGATACACAGGGGTATTCAATGATGCTTCCGGTCGAAGAGACACTTGCAGGCTATCTCTCACCGGGTTTGGCATCATCACTCAAGAAACCCGCTCTCCCCACTAAGCCATGCAGGACTACCTCCATATTAGTGGGGAGGGCTTATCAAGCGGCAGGTCAGGCTGGTGCTGCGCTGCACACCATGGCCGTGTTACAGGCGTACCAGGCTGACCTACTGAAAGACCTGAGTGCGGGTGCAACGCTCGACAAAGAAGCCTTTTCTGAACTTCGTCGGGCCACAGATTTGTCTCTCCTTGCGACCAAGCAGACAGCCTGTGCCATTGGTCGGTCTATGTCTGCTTTAGTCAGCACGGAGAGGCTTTCCCTTTCGATGCCCCGGTTTCGCCTTCTGGTCTCTTCGGAGACGCCATGAATACGGTTATCTCCAGATTCCAGGAGGCAAAAAGCCACGAGGAAGCCTTCGGGCAGTTTTTTCCTCGCCACACTCAGGGGGGCGGGGCCGTCGGCCACCCAGTCCCACCCCGACTCTGCTAGGCAGAGCATGGTGAGTCGTGTTCCCCCGCGTAAAGACTGGGGACAGGCTCGTCACCCTCAGCAGCCCCCGAAGCAGGACCTCAGGGTCGTGATTTCTAAAAGGAAGAAACCCTGACTGTCTTGTACCCAGCCTTGTGGGGGTGGTTCCTCTCGGGACGGGGCGCGTGTACCATCCACTCCGGCCCTCCCGTTCTGTCTACTTTCGGTCAGTGTGGTTTGTTTTCTGTATAACCGCATTGCCCAAACAGCCGAAGTTCCCTATCTGTCTCTCACTCGATGTTGTGTCGAGCCCCAAACACCTCTGATCTTTGAGAAAAGGCCAATGGGAATTTGCAAGTGGAATTTGCATTCAACTCCCCCGGACATATGGGTATAAAAGGAGCTGGCTCACAACTACTCATTCAGATTTTTTCTTCGGAGCCGAGCGGTGTTGAATGAGCAAGTTCCACTGCTGTTTCATTCACCTTGCGATTTTGTATGCTGTTGGATGTATGGCGCATTACAGCGGTTTCTCCACCTTGTGCACGACAAGTGCAGAGTACGCCCCTGGGCGCTTTGACAGCTAAGAGTGTATATATTCAGATAAAAGAGTATATTTTCCTCTAAAAGTGTGGCACTGACGAAGAACATCTTTTTAAAGATGCCTTTCTGTCTGTGTATAGTTCCTGGTTGTGGTCGTTACCTCTCCGCCTGCCACAATCACTGCCTCACATGTCTGGGCTATAGCCTCACTGCGAGAGCATAACCATTGCAACATTGCTGTCACGGCTTTCCTTCTTAAGGGGAAAGCCACTCCTTCTACCTACTGGTACGAGGCTGCAACTGTTAGCGCTGGGGGCAATTGGGGGATCCCAATGGGAGTGGTTCCAGCAGGTAATCCCCCACGAACTTCCCATTCCCCAGTACGCTCGTTTGAACCAGTCCAGTTCTGGGATGAGACAGATGACACGCCCCAGGGTGAGTTTGATGTCTCATTCGGGGCTCGAGAGCAGGATGAACTTTTGATCGCAGCATCAGAGAATGGGCTGATACAGTTGGACATGGAGGACTCGAATGGGCTCCCACCTTTGGGTGTGGTTACCCAGTCTGAGGCCAACGTGGAGCTGGAGGCCATGCTTGGCCGGGCTGCCACGGGCATCGGCTTGAGTGGAGCCCTCCACCCTGCCCTGATCCCTTACGGTTTGATGACTGGTTCCTGGACTCAGAGCGCCACACGGCCGCGTCCCGCCCCAGTTCCATTCTTCCCAGAGGTGCACGAGGAGCTCATGAAGTCGTGGCTGGCACCTTTTACTGCCCGGACCCGACCTCTGACCTTCTCTGCTCTCACTACCCTCGACGGTGGGGGCGGCCAGTGGGTACACAGTGATTCCCCAGGAGGACATGGCAGTTGCGGTGCACCTGGCGGAATCATCCGAGACTGCCGTCCAAGGCCTATAGGTCAACGTCATCCTTGGCGACCAAGGCTTACAGTGCTGCTGGACAGGCCACCTCCACCCTGCACGCCATGGCCTCCTGCAAGTGCACCAGGCCAAGGTGCACTTAATCAGAATGGTGCCAATAACAAAAACAAAATCTGGTGAGGGGCAGTTCTGTGGACGGAAATGCCTTGTTGATGAGAAAGGTCAACAGAGAATGGCCAGACTGGTTCAAACTGACAAAGTCTATGGTAACTCAGATAACTGCTCTGTACAATTGTAGTGAGAAGAATAGCATCTCAGTATGCTGTTCTGAGATGTGGGTTGGCACCTTTTTGGCTTCAAAATGGGGAATCTACAGAATATTAGGCAGGTGGTTTTAATGTTGTGGCTGATCGGTGTATAGATATAAGACTTTTGCCATCAGGAGCCTTTGTGGTGTAAGTTGGTTCAGAATTTTATATTAAATTGTATTCTAAATTTAGAAACAAAATGTAAGTGCAAACTTGATGGACCAAAAATGAATGTATGTATGGTTAAGTAAATGAGACCCATAGTTTTTATTAGACAAAAAAGTTGCCAAAAAAGTAAAAATACTTGCGGGTGTTTTCAAAAGTAGGAATGACTGTTTAGAAGGATACCATCCAGGCCCAATAAACAGATACAGCACACAAGTAGAATAATACAATTATCTCTCTGCGTTAGTGCTGGAAGTGCCTCTTATTTGAATGCTGTTTTCTTTTATATGAAAATATGCTGCGGTATGGCTGTGTTTAAATGTTAGAAGATATGTTAACCCACAGGCGACAGGTGACATGACAGTGATAAATGCACTGGCCTATTTGCTCATATCCTCTCCGTAATGGCCCCCTCCTTTTCAAAATCCCTCCCTATATTGCGCTTTTTCTGTCTCAATGTGAAATGCCGCAAGTGACGACAGCCTTAAGTATCGAGGAGCTGCTTCTAGTAGTGTTTAGGTCCTTCATCCTTTGCTGGCTTTTTTTCTGCCACATTAAACATACAAATATTTCTGGGATTTCTGCTCAAATCAAATTAGATGTGTTTTTGTTTTCACATTTTTGTCATATCTATTTTTAAAAAGTATTTACAGTAGGCTTACATGTCTTCATGCTGGTTTTATTCAAAGTAAAATTAAATCCAGTCATCTTATTTCAATTACATGAATTGTATCCAGGTAGTGCAGTGATTTTATAATAATCAACAATTTTCTTTAACTAAAAGATACATAATTCTTAAGGTGTTCATCTCACCTTGAAATTAGTTTTTCCACTTTGAATTAAGATAATACATTATCATTTTAATACATTCCTTCATTATTCCCATATAAATTTGTAACCTTCAAGGGATTAAATACATTAAGTTTCCTTTTATAAACTTCCTTGCAAAAATATTGATTAAGCTTTTGATATAACCTGTTAAAACTGTGCACTGACTGTTTTGTCAGGTAAAGTTATAGCTCACCCAAAAATGTCAATTCTGTCACCATCTCTGTCATAAAGTCTTTTATAGCTGGATGTCCAAACTCTTTCCCATACAACATAAAGCTATCATGCAACATTAAAAGACTTGGAATATAGTGTATAGACTACTTTTATTGTACTTTTTGCTTGACAGCCCTCCTATTTTACTATTCACTTTTATTGGACTTTAAAGTGTAGATTGGAATTCTGCTAAATAACTTATTTTGTGTTCTACGGTCACAGAAAATTATTTAGGGTTTCCGGCAATATTGAGGGTGAGTAAATGATGACAGCAATTTCATTTTTGGGTGATCTTCAGTTTTGATTTATTTATTTTTTCATTTAAAACCGTGCACTGACAGACGTTTTATAGAAAGCTTCCAAGGCTGGAAACTCTGCATTGCATTCATGGTTCAGCCACATGTAGGAGATTTGGTTTATGTAAATGTACACGGTACGGATTAAAGTGCTGCTATTCTCCACCATTATATGTAGGAACAGTATGTGTGAGCTAGGAATTAAATTTAACTGTCCTCATTCTACATTATTATGTAAGGAAATGTATAATGGAATTAGTTATGTTCGACAACCATTATAAATTAGATAAATGACAAATAGCTAGATTATTTTTCGGAATAAAATTCTCCACCATTAACCCTCTGGGGTCGACAGATGCGCCGGCACGCCCTGCTGGATATTGTCGTCATTACAGCGGAAACAACTTAAAATACTCCGTCATTTTGGGGCATACAGATAAGTGTAAGACATCATTAGAGGCTATAAAGGGTCTACTTTTATTTGTGTACACTCACAATAACAACAAAACCTTGTGCTTTTGTAAAATAAAAAATTTTGTAAAAATAAAAAGGGTGAGCTTTCAGCAGTCTACATGTTTGCGAGCATATATCTGAAACACACCACAAAAATGAACTGAAACTCTGCGAATACTTCACAAACATGAAACATGTCTAAAGAAAGCTCTACTTTTAAATAAAACAATTCAAATTTGTAAAAAATTATCCTGCAACGTAATCTGTATGAAACAAGCGATGTACAGTTTTTACCGGTTCATCTAATTATAGATAATGTGATCCCACCCACCAGCAGAGCGTGCCATTAATACGCTAATTTGCAGAGATGATCAAGGCAAATGGTAAACGCCCCCGACAGTGATGTTTGACGTAAACAATTCATTCACTTACTGCCCGTTTGTAACGATACACAGGCGAGGAAACTCCTGGATAGTAAGGAAGAGTTAACATTTTCCTCAGAGGAAGAACGGGACTCCGATGAACGTTTGTATTTTGAAGAGAGACTTGATCCAGCCGAGGATACAATTTCGGATATGTAAGTCATTTAGATTTAATTAGTTGACATGCTATTTTATATAAACATGAACATATTTTACTAGTGGGACTGTTTCCAGACTTGCCAGCCAGTATTCAGCGTATTGACATTTGAAATATGACTCCTAATAAGCAAGTTTTACTTACAAGTAAATTTTGTTTCGGCTAAAGCAGGTATGTATGGTATAAATATGATATGTAATATGATATAAAATTATATGAAGGTTTAGAATATATTTTATCTAGTGTTTATGCTGCCTCATTATCATCAACAAAGCTTGTGCTTGCAAATATGTGTTCAGGTTAAATGAGTAAAATGCTCTTTAAATATGCCCATATTAGAAAATCAGCATATTATAATGATTTCTGAAGGATCATGTGACACTGAAGACTGCAGTAATGATGCTGAAAATTCAGCTTTGATCACAAATTGCATTTTACAATATATTCAAATAGAAAACTGTTCTTTTAAATTGTAAAATGAGTTCACACAATGTTTTTACTGTATTTTGGATCAAATAAATGCAGTCTTGGTGAGTAGAAGTGACTTATTTTAAAATGTTTAAACGGTAGTGTAGGTATAAAATTAAGTAAAGTCTTTATGTAAAGAAAATGTACAGTCAGATTACTTCTTTTAACATAAACATTTATTTTGATCATTAAGTCTCCTCACATTCATTCTCTTTCTGTCACATTCCTCATTGATAGGCCAATGTGAGGGGTCTTTTGTCTCCTCAGGTGTGAATTACCTCAATATTTATGATAGTTCACGCCTCTTCGCATATGACATTTCTAACACTAAAAGTGTCTTACAAAAGTTAAAGTACTACATTGTTTTGTATGAATGAGTGATCAAGATGGTTTTCACATTATTTTGTAGCAAAAACTCTGGGCTACAAGATCCAGTTCTCAAACGTCTTGTGGAGAAATGTTTAGTATCTGTTATATGACCTTATTTCAGTGACTTACAATTGTAGTTTTTTCCAAAAATATGCATAAATGTTATTTTCTCAAAAATACAAACCTGTACATACATGTTGCTCACATATTATTGTAGCCCAGTTTGTGCTGAATACAGTGTTATCAGACATTAGCCATTAATATGTTTTTAAGCAACTGAAAAAAGCACAAATGTAAAAGGAATGTCAAAACTTCTCCAGGGCCCAAAATACCCTCAGACCCCAGAGGGTTAAGTAAACTGAGACGTTTTGTGGAATGACTTGCCTCCACACATTAAAATGGCCCCCATATTTTATGTGTTATTATATTTTCTATTTATTCTTTGTGCAGCACTTTGGTAACCTTGTTTTTTTTTTTTTTTTTTTTTTTAAATGTGCTATATAAATAAAGTTGATTGGATTAGAGTTTTTGCTGGCGTATCCTTCTCACCTTTTTACCCCTTACCAATTTTCTTGCCTGTATTATCCAATATACATTTACAAAGTAGTTTATTCCATTGTCTAAAAACACTCTATTTGTATACTAACTGGTCAATTTTGAAAAAGGAAAATAAACTGCCAAACATCTTTATGGTCTCAATTTGTTTTGCAAACAGTAGTAGCCTATATTAATTTGAAATAGTTTAACTTTAAAATAAGAGTCCTTGAAGAAGGTAATGGAGACAGATTGTGACAGATAAAGATTTCAATTCAAATAAATATAAAAGCTTTTATATTTTAAATTAAGCTTTTAAAATTAATAAGCATGTGCGTTCTTGTGGTGGGCCTATATGAATTCACTTACACATTGATATACAGTACCAGCTGATTTATATATTTTTTATCACATAAAGGATTTGTTTGCAGCAGTCCTCTTGAGCTCTCATAGCAGCCTTTGTTTCATCTTGTTGTGTAAAATGTTTCATAATTTTAATAATTTATATTTATCCTTTGTAGTGTGTACATCATGTGTTTAAAGTCATCATGATTTCATGCTGAACTCTTGAGCAGTGTAAATGCATTTTAATTTGTTTATATTTTTAAAACAATGTCTTGTGCACAGTTTAATTGAATTTAAAATTTTCATAATCAGCAGCTTTCAGCACAGAAGGGAATCGTGTTCTCTTACATGATTGGTTGTGAGCTGCAAACATTCATGTACATGAGCACGTAATCTAATCTTAAAGTCAGGATCGAAGCCTGAGTTGACAGATAAAGTTGATGAGCTGCATCATGGTTCCAATTAAACCTGATTGGATTGGTTTGAATTTGTCAACTTGAAACCAATCCTGAAACCCTGAGTTTGTTCAGCGACCTTCATGGTACTGGTCTCAGTACATACATTTGTTTGTTCAGTATCTATAATGGTTTTATTCTTCTGTCATTACATGATAAAAGCACTTTCATGTCATTTATTGTTTACAAGTACTCTTATTTACATTTTCTTCCATCTTTCCATATACTGTATATGCCTTGCCCTTGTTATGGATTTTTTCTTGTCTTTTGAATATTTTACATTTTCACTTCCAAGAATCATGATTTTATTTATTTATTTGTTTAAAGAGAAAGTCAGTTGTACTAGTGGCGGTGGTATGTTTGTTCTTTGTGTTCATGTGTTTGAGGTATTATAAATACAAAGTGTTACTTGTCAAAGAAACATGGTGTTGTACAGTATATCCATTGTTGCAGTGATAGGACTGTGTGAAAGGCAAGCTTGAAAGGTCTTTTGTCTGCTTGTCTGTCTTCTTATTCTCCCTCTTTCTCTTTCAGAGTTACATCCATGGTAGCAGTCAAGCTCAATTTGTGGCTGAATCTCACATTATTCTTCTGTTGAGTATCCTTTCAGAATAAAAGAAAAGCTCACTCTGCACAATGAACTTGTCACATTGTTCTTTAAAGGAAGTGAACTTTATTAACGCTCTGCCACATTTTCCTTACAGATCTGTTTACCATTCTTTGTACCATTGTTTTAAGTTGTTTAAATGTTTAGGTTAGGTCAGACATGTGTTTAAGGAATAGTTCACCCAAAAATGAAAATTATAGCATCATTTACTGACCCCCATGTCATTAGAAACCCATACGATTTTCTTCCATGGAACACAAAATTGGATATTTTGCAGAATATCCATTTTCCGTACAGCAGAAATTGAAATTTATTTCATGACTATATTGTTGGACTCCAAAAAGGACGGAAAATCATATGGGATTCAAATGATGTCGTTAAGTAAATGATGACAGAATTTGTAATTAAGTACATTTACATTTACTTTTATGCATTTGGCAGACGCTTTTATCCGAAGTGACTTACAGTGCACTTATTACAGGGACAATCCCCCTGGAGCAACCTGGAGTTAAGTGCCTTGCTCAAGGACACAATGGTGGTGGCTGTGGGGATTGAACCAGTGACTTTCTGATTACCAGATTACCAGCTCTAGACCACTACACCACCACCACTAGTAAATTAAGTAAAGTTAAGTTAATGATGACAGATCTCCTTTAAACTTGTCTGCCAAATTACTGACAGATGTTAGTTAACAAAAGTTTTTTGTTTGTTTTGTTTATTGTTTGTTTCTGTTTTTGTTTTGTTGTTGTTGATTTTGTCAACACTAACAAAAATTAGATAAAAAGATTTATGCATCATAACAATAATGACGTCATTTGAAACATTTGATGTTTGTTTTGGTTTGTCTTGCATCGTTTTTTTATGTTTTTTTGTGTGTCTGTGTTTGGCAACGCTAACAAAAAGTAGATTAAAATTTTGCATCATGACAATATTGGTGTAATTTTAAACAGTTTGTGCTTGTTTTGGTTTGTCTTGCCTTGTTTTTAGTGTGTGTTTTTGTTTTGTTTTGTGTTGTGTTGTTTGTCAACGCTAACAAGATGAAAAGCATGCATCATGACAATAATGTTTATGATTTTAAAGAGTTGACAAAAATATGAGACAATAATCATATAATCCCACTAATACTTAAGTGTACTCATTGTTAGACTGTTATTTCCAGATCTCAGGTTCAACTGTAGGATTTCTGTCATCATGGAGTACTCAAGACTATCACCAACAAGTTGCATAGTTTAGTAGGACAGCTTCAAGAATGTTGATGCAACTCCTTGAACGTGAACATCGTGAGAAGAAAACTTGAGTAAACGTTAACACTTACGATTTTTATAATTTTGCAAAGCTTTGTCTACTAAAATGTTATTATTTGTCATATAAAATTATATGTTATTGTATTCTGTTCAGTGATATTACTTTAAATATGTAAATCAAGTTTTAGATAAAGGATTATGACTTAAAACATGTCTTAAAATGTGCCAATTATCTCAACTAAATGTCTGTAGTTGTCAAAAGCCATCAAGTTGCTTCAGTAAGAAATGTTCTTACACATTTCTAGGGTCATAAAAAAAAAAATAGATCTCAAACATACATCCACTCACTCAGTCAGCTGGCCATGTTTGGCATGTTCTCGTTTCAGCATCAGTTTCTGCTTGAACTTCCACTGTAATTACGGGGATTGTTGACTGTGCCTGATGGGTAATGGGCAGACTGACAAAGAACCTCTGCTACAATCTGGCTCAGCTTGTGGGGAAGAGAGGTGCTTCTAGCTACTGGCTGAACACCTAGTGTTTGTCTGTCTTCCACCTGCACCAGCTTTCCCCCAGGCTACATGAGACCTCCCAGCTGAATAGAGTGTGCTCAGAGTTGAAGAGTGTCTTGTTTTCATTGTGCTCAAATTTATTGAAATTTGCAGGTATGCTAGAGCAATGTTTTTCCAGCACGATTGGTAATTTTAGAGTCATTCTGTAAGCATATAAGGTGCTTATTGTAAAAACCAATCACATCCAGCTTGGAGGCCACTACCTTGTCATTTCCTTGACTTCCATCACAGATGCGGCCATCACCATGGGAATGGTTCTTCTGAATGAAGCCGCCACCTCCAAGGGAGATGTGGGCAAGCGAAGGAGTAAGTTCAGTATATTTATACTACATTCTCTCTTTTTAGTGGGGCTAAACATGGGGCGTGGGGGGTGCAACGTGGTTCTTGTCAAAAAGAGCATTTTGAATTTGTTTTGAAAAGTTAATTTGAAGCTTTTTTGTAGACATGGTTTCAATATCCTTTATGAAGCATAAAATTATCATAAGGGGCATATTTTTACTTCACATATGTTGATGGTGTGTCTTTTACTTTTGTCTGCTGACAACTGAGAATGAGTATTGCATATGTGTGTGTGTGTGGCCCCGAATCACCTCCTGCTGGAGTCTCGGTCCCATTTACAGGATTTTGTTGCATGAGTCATGTAGTATGACTGCCTCTTTTTCCCTCTGAGCTTCTAACGTCACACCCGCTCTCACTCCCCCATTCAAAGTGCTTTTCAGGGGTTCCTATAAAGAGAAGAATCGCCTCCAAACTATGACATATGAATGGTTTTCCGTGTATTATCACTGCTTTAGCTGTGGAGACCACTTAATGTGATGGCCTCCACCCCACCTCCATGGAGTTATGCCCAGCTTTGATATGCTAATAGAACGAATTATGGGTAATATGTAAATGCTGAGTTATTTTTGCCTTTGTTTTAAATTCACCTCGATGACACAAGGAAAGTGCTTTGTGTTTCTGATTTTAGACCATTTAGAAAGAGAGGAGTGAAATGGTTGTAATATATATGTGTGTGTACTATATTTGTGTGTTAGCATAAGTGTATAATAATGGTAATTTCCATTTATGTGTGTGTGGGAGTCTGCAGAAGATGTGTATGTGTACAGGTAATTTTTAACCATACTTGTGTTATACACTCCCATTAAATACTACTCAGATTCACGAATCAGCTGAAATGTAGAAGTGATTCAGTTTTAGAATTGGAGCATAATGGTGAAATAGCTTGCCAAATGTGAACCCATTTAAATTGTGGATAGAATTCAATCTTGTGTGTATTACTCAATGAAACAATACAGTAGGCTGAGATTTAAACAATATGAACATGTCGTTACCTTATTCATTTATTTTAGATTAAGCACTATATTCTATTGTAATATGCGAAAGAATATAGTTGAAGTTTTATGCTTGCATCTGCATAATTGAAATGCCGCATCAGAGCTTGCATCTTGTTTTTGACGACTAGTCATTAGACTCAACGCATAAAACGACACCATGATTGCAATGTAAAGGTGGTTTGGCATGCAAAATAATGCAAGAAATAAGACTAATCACAATTCAGCAAGCAAATAGTCATTGTCGTTGGTCAGATTTTGTATAGTGGACATTCTAACAATGCAAGTCAATGAGAGATTTTCAAAATGTATACTATCTGTTAAAAAATAGGCTGAAATTAATTACAGTAAAAAGTTAGAATGGAGTCTGTATTTTAAGCAACAATTACCTGTTAAAGGAATATCCTGGGTTCAATACAAGTTAAGCTCAATCAACAGCATTTGTTGCATAATATAAAGTACCACAAAAAAATTATTTCGACTTGTCTTTGTAACCCAGATCCCCCCCCACCCCACACACACAAATCTGGGTTACAGTGAGGTACTTGAGTGTAAATGAATGGGGCCAATCTGTAAACATTAGGGTTAGGGTTAGGGTTACAGTTATAGTAACTATTTCAAAAGTATAGCCACAAGACATATGCCTGTTAACATGATTTTAGTGTAATAAAATCGCTTAGCTACTAGCCTTTTCTGTGATTTAAACTTTACATCTTCATTGCCACAACGATGTACTGTCAACTAACCCCAAAATGACTGTAAAAATGAGGATTTAAACAACTTTACAGCTCAAATGATACATGAGTTTTAACATAAGAATAAATGAAAATAGGGGCCTGGTAGCTCAGCGAGTATTGACGCTGACTACCACCCCTGAGGTCCAGGGTGTGCCGATTGACTCCAGCCATGTCTCCTAAGCAACCCGGTTGTTAGAGAGGGTAAAGTCACATGGGGTAACCTTCTCGTGATCGCTATAATGTGGTTCTCGCTCTCAGTGTGGTGAGTTGTGCGTGGATGCCGCAGAATAGCGTGAAGCCTCCACATGCGCTATGTCTCCGCAGTAACGCGCTGTTTGATCGTCTCAGATGCGGAGGCAACTGAGATTCATCCTCCACCACCCAGAGTGAGGCAAGTCAATATTCCACCACGAGGACCTAGAGTGCATTGGGAATTGGGCATACCAAATTGGGGAGAAAAGGGTAGAAAAAAATGCCTTTTAAAAAAATGGAAGTGTTTTTAGCTTCAGAATTCTGTCTTTAAACCCTCCAAAAATTGAATGCAGCTTGAATTTCAATTTTTATTTTTTTAAGAAAATGAGGGACGAGTCAAACTTATTTTTTTGTGGCAATCAATATTATGCCACAAATGCTGTTGATTGAGCTTAACTTGTATTGAACACAGAATTTTCATTTAGGCAGAATTAATTGCAGAAAATAGTGATTAAGAAAAAAATTTATGTTTGAAGAATATTAATAGTGCTCTCTTGGAAGCACTGTAGGACTAATCCTTTTTTTTTTTGTCCTTGCTGCTTTTGCAAATGTTTATTAATAGAGACAGAATATAGGGGATTTAAACTTTTTGGGAAGAGAGAGAGAGGGGAAGAATGGAATTGAGACTTGATGCTGGCTGGAATGAAACCTGTATGGAGCACATGGAACTTACAACTAGACCACAGTTCTTACAGTTATTTCACAACATTTCAATCTAACGTTTTAATGTAAAACAATATATATATACAAATGTTATACTTAATCTATGCAGTCAGATGTAGTAAAATAATTTAATATACTTTGTAAAGCTCACATCAGTGGGTGCTTAACAACGCACTCCTTCTTGACTTTGTGTCTCACATTTTCCCAACTGCCACCCAAATTTGCTGCCACCATCATCCGACACACCAGGGCCGTCAAAGGTCAGATGTCACCTTAGCTCTGTGGATAATTAAACCAGAAGTAGCACCTCATCTGCCCGGAGATGGCTTTTCTTACACCTGTCACTGTTAATTGACCATTAGGCGCATATGAATCTACATTATTATAATCTCATCAGCCTATGAAAAAGTTTCAAGCACTTTGGTCAGAAGCAAGCCATTTTACAGAGATAGACAGTGAAGAATGAATAGACAGGGTTCCCACGGTAATGTAAAATTGTTTTCAAAATTGTTATTGAAATGAATACAACCTTAAAAGTCATGGACATTTATATAATGAATATACAGTACATTTATTTTTGTGTTTTTTGCTCCGCTCTGATAATGTATTATCGGCTAAATAGTACTCTTGCTGTCAAACAAAACTTGCTCACAAGCCATAGTGATGTCTCAAAAAAAGGCGTTTAGCAGAATTATGTTTAGCTACCATTCTCTTTATAAAAGGTGCGTCTATAAAACAATACATTTAAATTAATGGTTACTGAGGCTGTCAGTCCCTAATATTCTACTTCATCCTTGAAAAACTAATCCTGAATTCTTATAATCACAAATGAGTGGAATAAATAAAGAGAAATTCTTAGAATTTATTCATAGAGATTCGTTGCTAAAAAGGTATTGGAACCCTGATAGATTATACATAGACAGAGAAGGAAGAGAGGAAGGTAGCGTGTCCTTCTTGAAGCACTTCCCTTGGGTACAAGAGGAGGAGGAAGGCTCTGCAGCAGAGGCAGATGTTTGCTCTGTAGGCACTGCTGGGTGACCCTCTGTCAGCCACTGGAGGTACATAAGGCACTCTAACTAATTTATGTGATGGTGTTAGAGTAATAAATTCTGACTAATGGGCTATGCCGGTGTGTATCATATGCAAGCATGCATGCTTATGTGTTTGTGTGCACGTCACAAAGATGAAATTTGTGTATGCTTTGGTAATTTGTCTTTTATTCTTACATTTATTGTGTAGTTTTTATGCACCAATGACTGTCAACCACATCTTTTTCCAGTCTATTGTCATTCTTCCTCTTTTTAATGTACTGTTAGCCTCTACTTTCTTCTCTTTAACTTGTTCATTTTAGGGGGGTTAGCCTCTACTTCTCTTTAACTTGTTCATTGCAGTATGTCTTGGGTTCTAGAAAAGTAAGCAATGTGTTTTAGATGGGAGGGAATTAGTCAAATGTATAATTTAGATACACTATGATACACAGAGTGCATGTAACATGTTGTGATGTGATTGCTCCCATTCTAATCAACAAAGCTGTTTACATTGCAATCACTCAATGTAGCATATTGCTTAAACCCCATTCCTATTTTTGACACACTCCACAACTACTCCTGCAATTTAGTTTTTACAATCCATCTGAAATAGCATTATTTGTATTAAATCATACAGTATGTGTTTATTAATTTTTATGAGTTGTATTTGTTACATATTTGAATAACTTTGTTACATCATTGCTAACTCATGATGTTTCTGGTCTCAGGCCTTCTAATGTAATTGTGTTTCTAAACTTGTAAATAAGCAGCAGTTACATTGTGGATCAAACTGTTTTATATACCGTTTATATGTTTTGCAATACACTTATAATCAACAAATTTAAATCAATAGTTTTATATTTTTCCCCATTTTACATCATTCAGAGTTCTTCATGGGATTGTAGTTAACTCTCTCATTAAAGATGTTAAGTACACAGTCGTGTACCTTTTTGTCTTTTGGACCGATTTTAAAATACTTTTTTTGCTTCAAATCAAGGTTTGTAATGTTGTTTTTCACCTCTATGGTGGTGGGTTTGGTTCTTGTCTTAGAACTCATTAAAGTCTTCAATTCTGCAGACCAGCCAGTTGGTCCAGAAGGGGGTGCTATGTTGTGAAAAAAAGTTTACGCTTAGAAGGTTCAAGTCTCTGAATACATAATTCAGGCATATGGGATATTGTTTGAAAGCTTAAAGTCTGAACTTTTTATAGATCACTTCTCCATTCATGTTACATATAATAACAAAATAAGGCCAAAATAAAACATTTGTGTCACATGAGATCATGTGGTAGAAATATCCATATGAATATAAAAGTCTTTCAAATTGCACTTAAATAAACAAATCATATATCAAACAAAAGCTTTTCATTCTCAGAATTGCGGCTGTACAGTTTATTTTGTTGCCCAAACACCACAGATTGAGAGATTTTCAAAAAAAAAATCACATAGTAAAATATGATGTCTGTAAGATATAAAATACAAATGTCTCTTTTATGCTGCAATCACTGCTGCTGTAAGCCCCAAATAGCTAAAAACTTTATATCTGCTTTTAACTTCTCAGTTTTCTAAAAACAAAATTCAGTTTTTACTTGTCTGTGAGCTTGCTTGTGTGAATAATCCAATATATATGAGGTCCAGCATGAAAATCATCCTTATAAAATCATTGGAAATATATGTTATCGACATCATAGCAAAGGGGAGGTTCTCAGTTTCTAATGACACCTGAGCATCTAGTCCACTCAGAGGACGAGATATTCGATAAAACAATGGGGGTGGTGCATGAACTGAAAATTAGACTGAATGTCTATGGATGAGCACACCTTTGAGGGCTGAAATGCTTTAATGCACCACCTACATTTCAGATCAGCATTTATTGACAGAAGGTGATAGAGGAGAAATTATTTTTTCCCCTAGTAATTTCTGCCATCTAGTAAGATTGTAATCATATACAGTATTATTTATGAAAAATTGGAGTCTTTTTTTATTAATTTTGGGGAGTTTCTTAAATTAGGCTTAGTTTTGGCAATTAGTCCACAGTATGTGTATGAGTTTTTAAATTTGAGGGTGGAAAAATTATTGGGGAAACAATTTGTGAACCAAGATGACAAACAAAAATGGGTGGGCGCTCTATTACTGCAAGAAGTTTGCCACAGTGGTTTTCCAGAATATTTTTCTGGCTAACAATGAAAATTGTTTGGCTATTCTAAATTAGTCCATGAAAATTTTTATATTTATGTAAATTCATTTAATTGGGATATGGTGAAAAATAAATGTAAACAAATATTGTTTACAATATTAAAATATTGTTTAAACTTGTAAACAAATATTGTTTACAAGTGGGATACAAAATCTCTCATTGTACTGATCAAGTCTAGCATAGAGCTTAAAGCTGATGTGTCTGTAGTTGGTGAACATTGAGGTAACGTGCAGCCTCAACATATGCACTGGACACATCTCGTCACATGTCAGGTTCATCCAGAAGCTATAATGTGACACAAAGTAGAGATTTTTTTTCCATTGGGAACAGCATCTGCAAAAGCATGAGCTGACATTTAAACATAAGTCTATTTGACTGCATATATTTGAAGCCCTGCAAAACTATAAAACATTACAACACTGATGGAGTCACTTCAAGCTTGATTATGGGTCCTTACTTAACAGAACACATTCCACTATTTGTATGCAATCATACCAATGTGCTGTCGAATACCTGGGTAATACAACACCATTTCTGAGAATAATGGATATTGATTTTTCCGACATGGTTAGAGGGGGTTTACCTGTATGGAGAAAAATACTGTGCACTGCCCTCAAAAATAGTGTAAGAGCTAGTGTCTATTTGTGTTTAATGCAGTACAAATATTTTGTAAATAAATAATAATTCATTAATAAATAAAAGCACAATCCACAGTTATGAACTTAATGGAAGTCTATGGGGCAAATGTACAATGGTTTACCATAGACTTCCACTGAAAGTACTGTACATTTCTGTGGTTTTAGAACTTGGGGATGCCACAAATGCTGTATGTAGAGGGCAACTTGAATTTAACGTGGAATATTCCTTTAATGTATGTAAGATCATTCATTTTTAAGGCAAATTATTATGTTTGGGATGTTTAAAAGGCATAACACATTAAAAGCATTTTTAAAGAAAGCTGATGGAGGATCTTATTTGGCTTATTATCATAAAAAATATATTTAATTCATAGCCAAAGGCAAATCATTGTATGCTGTGCCATTAGGGGGGAATAAAATATAAGTAAACTCATGAAAACTGTCAAAGTGACAATCTAAATATTTTCCAGTACAAAGACTATGAATGATCAGTTCACAAGCCAATATATTAAGGATAAAAATAAGGAGACGGGTGTGCTTCAAAACTGCTCACAACATGAGGTTAGTGGATTTGTAGCAGACTGGTGGTACAGATGTTTGGTGCATGAAACCAAAAAGCAGCAATATATTAAACCCACATATTATGATCATGAACAATGACCATAGACCTCAACCACTTAATGAACTCATAGTGTATGCATACAGGTGAAACTCGAAAAATTAGAATATTGTGCAAAAGTTCATTAATTTCAGTAATTCAACTTAAAAGGTGAAACTAATATATTATATAGACTCATTACAAGCAAAGTAAGATATTTCAAGCCTTTATTTGATATAATTTTGATGATTATGGCTTACAGCTTATGAAAACCCCAAATTCAGAATCTCAGAAAATTTGAATATTACATGAAATCAATAAAAAAAAAGGATTTTAAATACAGAAATGTCGCCCTCTGAAAAGTATAATCATGCATATGTACTCAGTACTTGGTTTGGGCCCCTTTTGCATTAATTACTGCCTCAATGCGGCGTGGCATGGATGCTATCAGCCTGTGGCACTGCTGAGGTGTTATGGAAGACCAAGATGCTTCAATAGCGGCCTTCAGCTCTTCTGCATTGTTTGGTCTCATGTCTCTCATCTTTCTCTTGGCAATGCCCCATAGATTCTCTATGGGGTTCAGGTCAGGCGAGTTTGCTGGCCAATCAAGCACAGTAATACCATGGTCATTGAACCAGGTTTTGGTACTTTTGGCAGTGTGGGCAGGTGCCAAGTCCTGCTGGAAAATGAAGTCAGCATCTCCATAAAGCTTGTCTGCTGAAGGAAGCATGAAGTGCTCTAAAATGTCCCGGTAGACGGCTGCGTTGACTCTGGACTTAATAAAGCACAGTGGACCAACACCAGCCGATGACATGGCTCCCCAAACCAACACAGACTGTGGAAACTTCACACTGGACTTCAAGCATCTTGGATTGTGTGCCTCTCCATTCTTCCTCCAGACTCTGGGACCTTGGTTTCCAAATGAGATGCAAAATTTGCTCTCATCAGAAAAGAGGTCTTTGGACCACTGAGCAACAGACCAGTTCTTTTTTTCTTTAGCCCAGGTAAGACGCTTGACATTTGAAGCCCATGTCCAGGACCCGTCTGTGTGTGGTGGCTCTTGATGCAGTAACTCCAGCCTCAGTCCACTCCTTGTGAAGCTCCCCACACATTTGAATGGCCTTTTCCTGACAATCCTCTCCAGGCTACGGTCATCCCTGCTGCTTGTGCACCTTTTTCTTCCACACTTTTCCCTTCCACTTAACTTTCTATTAATGTGCTTTGATACAGCACTTTGAGAACATCCAACTTCTTTTGCAATTACCTTTTGAGGCTTTCCCTCCTTGTGGAGGGTGTCAATGATGGTTTTCTGCACAACTGTCAGGTCAGCAGTCTTCCCCATGATTGTGAATTCAACTGAACCAGACTGAGAGACCATTTAAAGGCTCAGGAACCCTTTGCGGGTGTTTAGCTGATTAGAGTGTGACACTTTGAGCCTATAATACTGAACCTTTTCACAATATTCAAATTTTCTGAGATTCTGAATTTGGGGTTTTCATAAGCTGTAAGCCATAATCATCAAAATTATAAAAATAAAGGCTTGAAATATCTTACTTTGCTTGTAATGAGTCTATATAATATATTAGTTTCACCTTTTAAGTTGAATTACTGAAATTAATGAACTTTTGCACGATATTCTAATTTTTCGAGTTTCACCTGTAAATGGTATGTTTCATGTGGCTTTAATTTACACTATCCAACTACAATGTTTCAATGGTATACCCAAAATTAAAGGCTTATAATTTGACAAAAAAAAAGTGTTTGGCATCATTGTAAAAAACTTTTCAAATTTTTGAATAATATAGTTTGAGACTCCCAGCCTAAGAAACTGCTGAAAAATCATTAAAAATAACTTTATCAAAACAAAAAGTTGTGGTTTCAATGACACCCAAAATTTCATGTCAATACCCTGAAAGTTTCAAGTCTCCAGGCCTTACGGTTTGGTCTGCATGATCAGTTTTAGGGCATAATAATATTAATAATAAAATAGCTGTGATGCTATTGTGTCATGTTGTTAAAGCATTATTCAGAAACCTTGTTAGCGCATAAAATAGAGCTAAAGCATTATAATTTTATTTGTTTATTTTTTATTTATTTTATGATATGTAAGATGGTTTGGTCTGCATAAATAAAAACAACAAGCTGCAATGACATGGCCAAGCAAACCATCAGCGTACAAGGAAATATTATTGGACATTACTGATAATAATTTTAAGAAAAGATGTAATAAAAATGTAATACATAGAAATGGTAATATAGCAATTCATTTCATTTTAACTTTTGACCAATAGGTGGCACTGTCACTGTTTTTTCTTATTTTCTGATTTAATATGATATAGCTCTTGGTATAAATAAGGTGGCTCCGAATGTTTTTTATTTTAAGCTTTTATTTAGTTCTCAATAATGTCAACTGTAACTGAGAAAGATTTTATGTTGATACGACAAAGCAATCAAAATATAGTTATAGCTTTACAAAAATAATTTACCACAGTGTCCAAAAACATCTCCAAGTGTCCAAAAGCTAATAATTGTTCATAAGAACTAATTACATTTCCAAACACAACAATGACTAAAGGTTTGCATAGTATGGCATATCGCTGACTGAGATTTCACAGAATGAGTGCCTTTTTTACTCAATGAGTGTATCTCCTGGTGGCCATATGTAACACTGCTTTGTGTGGATTATCTAATGATTTAATCATCCGATTACCTTGTGTGTGGGCTAGTTTGAAAGTTAATTGCCTCAGCATTTTTATGTGATATTTTATGTTGAGTTTATTTTTCATGAAGTTATAAGCAAAAATACAGCATATAAACAACAGCTTTTCACATGAAAATTAAATGTCAAAGACATACATTCAGGTCCATAAATATTGGAACATCGACACAATTCTAATCTTTTTGGCTCTATACACCACCACAATGTATTTGAAATGAAACGAACACGATGTGCTTTAACTGCAGACTTTCAGCTTTAATTTGAGGGTATTTACATCCAAATCAGGTGAACGGTGTAGGAATTACAACAGTTTGTATATGTGCCTCCCACTTTTTAAGGGACCAAAAGTAATGGGACAGATTAACGATCATAAATCAAACTTTCACTTGGTTGCAAATCCTTTGCAGTCAATTACAGCCTGAATTCTGGAACGCATAGACATCACCAGACGCTGGGTTTCATCCCTGGTGATGCTCTGCCAGGCCTCTACTGCAACTGTCTTCAGTTCCTGCTTGTTCTTGCGGCATTTTCCCTTCAGTTTTGACTTCAGCAAGTGAAATGCATGCTCAATCGGATTCAGGTCAGGTGATTGACTTGGCCATTGCATAACATTCCACTTCTTTCCCTTAAAAAACTCTTTGGTTGCTTTCGCAGTATGCTTTGAGTATTTGTCCATCTGTACTGTGAAGCGCCGTCCAATGAGTTCTGAAGCATTTGGCTGAATATGAGCAGATAATATTGCCTGAAACACTTCAGAATTCATCCTGCTGCTTTTGTCAGCAGTCACATCATCAATACATACAAGAGAACCAGTTCCATTGGCAGCCATACATGCCCACGCCATGACACTACCACCACCATGCTTCACTGATGAGGTGGTATGCTTTGGATCATGAGCAGTTCCTTTCCTTCTCCATACTCTTCTCTTCCCATCACTCTGGTACAAGTTGATCTTTGTCTCATCTGTCCATAGGATGTTGTTCCAGAACTGTGAAGGCTTTTTTAGATGTTGTTTGGCAAACTCTAATCTGGCCTTCCTGTTTTTGAGGCTCACCAATGGTTTACATCTTGTGGTGAACCCTCTGTATTCACTCTGGTGAAGTCTTCTCTTGATTGTTGACTATGACACACATACACCTACCTCCTGGAGAGTGTTCTTGATCTGGCCAACTGTTGTGAAGGGTGTTTTCTTCACCAGGGAAAGAATTCTTCGGTCATCCACCACAGCTGTTTTCCGTGGTCTTCCGGGTCTTTTGGTGTTGCTGAGCTCACTGGTGCGTTCTTTCTTTTTAAGAATGTTCCAAACAGTTGATTTGGCCACACCTAATGTTTTTGCTATCTCTCTAATGGGTTTGTTTTGATTTTTCAGCCTAATGATGTCTTGCTTCACTGATAGTGACAGCTCTTTGGATCTCATATTGAGAGTTGACAGCAACAGATTCCAAATGCAAATAGCACACTTGAAATTAACTCTGGACCGTTTATCTGCTCCTTGTAAATGGGATAATGAGGGAATAACACACACCTGGCCATGGAACAGCTGAGCAGCCAATTGTCCCATTACTTTTGGTCCCTTAAAAAGTGGGAGGCACATATACAGCACGAAGCGAGCATTTCGCACAGCGCGATTACATACAAAGTAAATGCAAAGATACGAATAGAAGGCGGGTGGTGCAAATTTACATTTACATTTATGCATTTGGCAGACACTTTTATCTAAAGTGACTTACAGAGCCCTTATTTCAGGGACAATCCCTCCGGAGCAACCTGGAGTTAAGTGCCTTGCTCAAGGACACAATGGTGGTGGCTGTGGGGTTTGAACCAGTGTCTTTCTGATTACCAGTTTACCAGTTATGTGCTTAGACCACTAGTGAACTTGTTCTACTGTAGATTTGAAATGCCCAGTCTCACACACTACACCCGCTGTTACCTTCACTTCACACAAACAACAACACCCCCTGCAACTCCCCTCCTCCCCCCCTCCTACTGCTCAACCTGCACTTAATATCTGTGAAGAGGAGGTGTGTTGTGTCACTGGGCCCAGATGGTATTTCACCCAATTGCCTAAAATCCTGTGCTGACCAGCTGGCCCCATCTTCTCACAGATCTTCAATAGATCACTGGAGCAGTGGGAATTTCTCTGCTGTTTCAAACACTCCATCATTCCTGTCCAAAGAAACCCAAAATCACAGGACTCAATGTCTATTGACCCGTCGCTCTTACGTCTGTGGTCATGAAGTCATTTGAGAGACTGGTGTTGGCCCACCTGAAGGATATCACTGGCCCTTTCTAGCTCCCCTTCAATTTGCCTATCAAGCAAACAGGTCTATGGGTGATGCAGTCAACGTGGGATTGCATCATATCCTGCAACATCTGGACAGACCAGGGACATATGCAAGGATCGTTTTTGTGGACTTCAGTTTGGCTTTCAAAACCATCAACCCAGTTATTCTACAGACTAAATTACACCAACTCTCTGTTCCCATATCTATCTGTCAGTGGATCACTGGCTTTCTGACAGACAGGCAGCAGCTAGTAAGACTGGGGGAATTCACTTCCAGCACATGTAAAATCAGCACTGGTGCCCCCCAGGGATGTGTTCTCTCCCCACTACTCTTTTCCTTGTACACAAATGACTGCACTGCCAATGACCCCTCTGTCAAGCTCCTGAAGTTTGCAGATGACACTACTGTCATCTGCCTTATCCAAGTTGACGATGAGTCTCTTTACAGAAGGGAGGTTGAATGGCTGGCTCACTTGTGCAGTCAACAACCTGGAGCTGAACACGCTCAATACAGTGGAGATGATGGTGGACTTCAGGAGGAACACCCCAACATTGACCCCGCTCACCATTCTAAACAGCACTGTGGCAGCAGTGGAGTCATTCAGGATCCTGGGCACTAACATCTCACAGGACCTGAAGTGGGACCCCCACATTGACTTTGTGAAAAAGGCCCAGCAGAGGTTGTACTTCCTTTGTTAGCTGGGGAAGTTCAACCTGCCACTGGTGCTGCTGATACAGTTCTACTCATCAGTCATTGAGTCGGTCCTCTGCACTTCAATAACTGTCTGGTTTGGTTCAGCTATGAAATCGGACATCAGAAGACTACAAAAGGACAGTTCAGACTGCTGAGAGGATTATTGGTTGCCCCCTGCCCTACCTTCAAGAACTGTACACTTCCAGATTGAGGAAAAGGGCTGAACAAAATCACTGTGGACCCCACTCACACAGCCCCCTTTTTAAACTTTTACCTTCTTGATGGTGCTACAGAGCACTGATCACCAGAACCGTCGAGAAGGGTCTGGCTGCAGACTTGCACTGTCAGACTTGCACGCTCAGACTTGCACGCTCAGACACAAGCGCTTCCGCTAATGTAATGAGCTGTGCTGAACTGAACTGAGATGCAAGGTCGAATGACCGAATATTGCATGTATTTTACAGTACGTATTTTACAAAAAATGTAGACATTAAAACAGGACGGGACGGTCCAAACGCTATTGAACTACACTGGGTTCAACGTGCAAACCATGTAATAGCACTCTATTAAATAGTTTCCTTTATGTATTTAATACCGTGAGTGGTTGTTAGGCTTTTTATTTGTATCAGAGATAAAAAATAGCGTATATTAAGGTAAAATGTAAAAATGTTATCATGTAACGAAAAAGCATATATATATATATATATATATATATATAATGTTTACGTAACGATTTTTGAATGATCTGTTCTCAATCCGACACAGCCAGTCTTTGTTTAAAGTAAACAGAGTTAGACTGACAGGCATTAGCTCGTTTTGTTCAGTAATAATAATAATAATAAAATTGTCATTTTGCAGCCAATTCAGAAAATTGTACCAGCGATTTACATTATTTAAACTTTTAACAAGTCAATAGTTTACGCTGAAGCGGAAGCGCTAGTGTCTGAGCGTGCAAGTGACGTCACTTGCAGCGGAAGCGCTCGTGTCTGAGCGTGCAAGTCTGAGAGTGCAAGTCTGCAGCCAGACGCTATTGGAACCGTCGAGCACAAGAACAGTTTTTTCCACAGTCTATCATCTCATGAATGGTTAAAACTGCCTCATTGAGCAATAATTATATGCAATACACAGCTTAGTCTTTTTATATTCATCCAACATATCCTACCTCTTCTGCCATACATTTCCTTGCATCTGTATATAACAGATTTGTATATGTACATACACACGTGTTAGGTGTGTTACGGTTCTCGTTAAAAACCAAACCGTACGGTTTGCCACCCACGGTTCGGTAAGCATTGGCACCGCGGTTCACCTCAAGTTTAATGACGCATCTTGAGCACAGATTTTGGTGAAGGAAACAAAGTGTCAGATACACAGGCACAGTTACAACCTCCTCTAATGCATCTGTATGGCTCTGTAAAAACAAGCCCCACCTGTGTTTCATGTGGGTCAACTTGATGACATCACCGTTCTGCACAAGTTGTGTGTAGTTAAAAATGTCAAGTGGAGAAAACGTTCACTGAGAGAGATGTCCCATGCGTTTCTCCTTTCTGGAAACATGTTCTTTTTACAGTCAATTACAACAGCGATGATCAAAACATTTTTACAAAACAGGCACTGTTTGCCAACATCGCTCGACGCAAGTGCCGTATAATGGTAATTTATGTAAAAAATGCGAGCAAGGGTTTAAAACTCGCACACAATTTCTTCCTATTTCCTTGTGTGGCTGTAATCTATCGAGCATGTGAGCATCAATAATGCGCTTTGATTAATGGCTTTAAAATACCGTTATAGTAATACATTGATACATGATTAATCATTTAGGCCGATATTACCCGGAGAAAGAATGAGCCGCAGGTGAGCAGAAACTGTAGAAAGTGCTAATTCAGACAGACATGAAACAATAACTAAAGTGCTGTTCATTGCTATATATGGGATTTCCACGTATGATTAAAAAACCCGAGCCACATTATCACAACATCTCTTCTTGTATCCATTTTAATATCAAGGTTATTCCTTTTATAGTGATGTACAGATTCTGAATGTTGAACATATTTAAATCCACTTTGTTTATGCATGTAAAATTAAAGAACAGTTATTCATTTTAAATGTTGATTCAGTAATTAGATAAATATTTTTTAGTTAAGGACCCTGATGAAAATTAACCATAATTTCCTATAGTATTATTGTAGTAACCATGAACCTGTAGTAATCTGAGCAAAACTCATGTTTTTATACAATTAACCATGGTTTTATAACAGTACAACTGCAGTTTCATATAGTCATCATGATTTTACTATATATTGTAACCATGACAGTAACCTTTGTGGTTACTATGGTTTTACTATAAATTCCATGATTAAACTATGGTAACTGTTATAAAACCATGATTTATATTAAGGGCAAACCTGTTGAAGTGTTTACCAAATAGAGTATTCTTTCAAGTAATATTTATTTTCTGAACATAGCAAATACTGAACCGCACCGAAACCATGATCCTAAAACCGTGAGAAATTTGAACCGTTACACCCTGTGTGTGTGTGTGTGTGTGTGTGTGTGTGTGTGTATATATATATATATATATATATACACACACACACACATACACACACACACACACACACACACGCACATACATCTTATTGTGTATTTCTATATATACTTATATTTTCTATTAACTTTATATTTTTATTCTATTTTTTATTATTGGCTCTGTTTTTGTCATTGTGTTTTTTGTGCACTAGATGCTCTGTCACCAAGAAAATGTCCTTGTATGTGTGTGGCAGGGCGGAGGGCGGGGCCGGGTCGTGATCCTACACACCCGGTCCCGTATTAGGCTAATTATGCCTCCGTGAGGTTTAAAGGTCGACTGCAGAGGGCTGTGCGGGAGAGAGAGATCGTTAGCGGACATGTCCGTCATGTGTGTTTGTGTTGTCTTTTAAGTTTTCCATTAAACTATGATTTATATCGTCAAGCCGGTTCTCGCCTCCTCCTTTCCCATCCTTTAACTGTTTTACATTGGTGCTGAAACCCGGGAAGGAGGAGGGATACGCCGTAGTAGAGTTCTCGCCACTACCATCCACCCCAACGGAGCAGCCGCGGCCATCTGCCGGGGACGAGGAGCCCAGCCACCTGAGCGAGGACGATGGCCGCCGACCGCGAGGGGAGGAGGGGCTCCTAGCCGACCGCCTGGAGCGAGAGAACCGCTGCCAGGGGCGGAGGAGTCGCCTACCGGCCGCTGAAACGCGGCGGGGTTTAAGACCGCCGACCGCGAGCGGGGAGGGGCTCACTGCCGACCGCCTGGAGCGAGAGAACCGCTGCCAGGGGCGGGGGAGACCCCTTCTAGTCCCCGAGAACGCGGCGGGGTGTTCCGTCCGCCAGGGGCTGGAGGACTGCCTCGGATCCGCCCGGAGAGGCGCGGCTGTCGTCCGACAAAGGGTGGAGGAGTGGCCGAGGAACAAGCTGCGGCGTATCTGAGAACTGGCGAGTAAGTTTTTTTTTTTTTTTTGCATCTCTCTCTCCTCTCTCTCTCTCACTGTCGCTCTGCGTTGGCCTTTATCCTCTTTTAAATTGTATAGTTTTTTGGGGGGGTACTACACTGTTACAGGAGTACCCTCCCATTTTAATCATTTCTGTTTCCCTCCCCTTGTCCCCTCCCTCGTCCAGGTAGATGGGGATGACCTGCCGGCAGTCAGCGCGGAAGGCGCGCCCTCCCCAGGGAAAGGGGGGATGTACGTCAGGCCGGGGCTCCCCAGCCTGAGAGAACGAGGGAGGAATGTGGCAGGGCGGAGGGCGGGGCCGGGTCGTGATCCTACACACCCGGTCCCGTATTAGGCTAATTATGCCTCCGTGAGGTTTAAAGGTCGACTGCAGAGGGCTGTGCGGGAGAGAGAGATCGTTAGACATGTCCGTCATGTGTGTTTGTGTTGTCTTTTAAGTTTTCCATTAAACTATGATTTATATCGTCAAGCCGGTTCTCGCCTCCTCCTTTCCCATCCTTTAACTGTTTTACAATGTGTAAGCATACTTGGCAATAAAGCTCATTCTGATTATGCCAACAGGTCCGTCGGAGCAGGATTATTATGAACATCACTGCACATCACTCATAGTGTAACATGTTGATATTGTTTATATGACAGACTATATCTTCTAGTGGCACTTAAGGTATTTGGTTGATAAAAAATTTTTTTTGACCATTTCAGTCCACAATATCTAATCTTAAACTAATTTAAATGGAATGATACTCATTTTAAAATTATTATCCATGCAGATTTGATCACAAATTAATTGAGAGATTACATGGAACATTTGTTCTATTTTTTTCTCCCCTTTTCTCCCAAATTTGGAATGCCCAATTCCCAATGCACTCTTAAGTCATCATGGTGGCATAGTGACTTGCCACAATCCGGGGGGCGGTGGACGAATCTCTGTTGCCAACGTGCCTGAGAGCGTCAATCTGCACATCGTATCACGTGGCTTGTTGAAAAATGACACGTGTGGAGGTTTCACGCTAAAATGACACGTGTGGAGGTTTCACGTGTGGAGGTTTCACGCTATTTCACGCATGTACAGCATCCATGTACAACTCACCACACGCCCCACTGAGAGCGAGAACCACACATTATAGCGACCACGAGGAGGTTAACCCATGTGAGGCCAATTTGGTTTCTTAGGAGACATGGCTGGAGTCACTCAGCATGCCCTGGATTCAAACTCGCGACTCCAGGTGTGGTAGTCTCGCTGAGCTACCCAGGCCCCTGAACATTTGTACTTTTACAATAAATTAGTGAAGACAAAAATGTGATTACAAAAAAAAAAGAACATTTGAAAACTTAAAAAGAAATGTTTACTAGTTACAAGACCTAAGATATACACTTTCGATATACATTAATATAAATTTGAATCTAAAATATTGATATTGATAAAAAGAAAATTGATTATGCATCAAAAATGTGGGTAGATTACTTTGAAAATGTAATTTGATACTGATTACAAATTACACAATTAAAATTGTTATCAATACTTTTAGATAATCTAACCTGATTACTTTTGGATTATTGATGATTTTTGGATTATTGATTGCATTTTTTTTTATTAAAAACTCATTTAAATCCCATTTTAGACTCCTTTAGAAATCAAACAACTATTTTTCATCTAAAAGTCAAAGTCTTCTGCTACATAATCGAGATTAAATGTAGTCTACAACCCAACTCTGTGCATAAATTACCTAAATATTGTGTTTTGATTACAATTTCGAATCAGATTTGCATGTTTATTTAGATTAAAAGCAGTCACACACTTGCTACGTGGTGCTTCTTTGTTAATTGCTACAATTCTATGGTGCTTCTATCACTACATTAATTGCTACTATGCTAAATAAGATTTTCACAGTCAGTGGTTGATCAAACCTAGCTGTTGTCATGGAAACACAAAGCATTTTAAGAAAGGCAGATGTTAGAGTAAATGAGGATTGTCAGAGTAGCAAAGTTTAGTTTCAAACGTCACTCCCTCCACATAAACATTTGCAGCAAGCTGTTCAATCCAGTAATAGGAAGTCAGCCAAATGTGATTGCACCAATCCACCATTAATCCACAAAATCACATTAGTTACCCCATGAAACAGACGACCCTGAAAATAAATGTTTAGCCACTTTTAAATGTCACATATTTTCACACATAAAGGATACTATGGCACATCTTATTGGAAATCCTTTGTAATGCTTCGTTGAAATGAGTACAGACTTGAGCATCAAGGTCTCAGATTAAACATTGTCATATGGAGCCTTAAAAACAAGTCTTTAGGGAAGTTCAGTAGATAGTACAATTTTAAATTAAAAGCTGCATAAGACTGCCATGATTTGTGAGTGTGTATATTTTGAGGGTGTGATCTCAGTATAAGAGTGTTTCTGGATGACTAAACTGGAGAGCACCAGTGCTGGCAGTGTGGTGTAATTGGAGGTGCCCCTCTTTTGAGAAGGTTAACACACTTTGATTAAGCTCTGATTAGCTTCTCATTCAGCAAAACAACAGCTGCCACTGACTCTCATGTACACACATAGAACATTGCCTTTTCTACCATCTTGAGGAGCTTTGGCTAACAAAAAAGGCTTATGGTATCACAAAGGTTTTTGGTCTTGGTACCATACAATTCTGTTAATTATTGTAAAACAGAGAATTGTGGGTTAGAGCTACATATTAAAGGTGCTTTTACCATAAACACAGCTGATAAGAAGGGGAAATTCTCATTCTAGAAAATGTTATGGGACAACAAATTTGGACATGCCCATGAGTGCAGGCTGAGTCATCAAAATATTTCGGTTGATGAATTTTTGACAAATGGAGGGAAAATAGTTGAGTGGGGTTTACTTAAAAAAACAAACAAAATAAAGAATAGAAAACATTTCCACGCAGAAATTGCAACATTGCTAAATGTAATAGCACTGAAACAAGCCATGCTTTTAAAAGTGTAATACACTGTAAAAGAAAACAAAAGTAACTTAACGGTAAATGTATTGAAGCACAGGATACCAAACATTTACCATAAACTGAAATAGTAGTTTTAGACCATGAAGTGAATTAACATGTTTAGACTGCAAATTGAAATAGGTGTTTCAACAATAAACTAAGAAATTTGTTAAATTGAAATTGAAAGACCATTAATTTAAGCTACCGTGCCTTGCAAACACATACATTTCAGTTTTTTTTTAACCCTAAGAGTTATAGTAGTTAACTCCACTATGCATTTTAAACTTATGTAGACTTATTATTTTAAGACTTAGAAACTTTACAATTCAGGAGCTTTTAAGCTCAAGCTCGACTCTTCAAAACAGTGGTAACTTCCAAAACTCCACCATAACAGAAACTCTTCTAAATCTTAACATAAATGCTTACAAATCTCTTGCACAAAAACACATAAAATAGTTCTTCATTTTAAAATTATCTCTCCCAATCGAGGTTACATTTACATTTTTTATTTTTTTTTTTACATTTATGCATTTGGCAGACGCTTTTATCCAAAGCGACTTACAGAGCCCTTATTACAGGGACAATCCCCCCAGAGCAACCTGGAGTTAAGTGCCTTGCTCAAGGACACAATGTTGGTGGCTGTGGGGTTTGAACCAGTGTCCTTCTGATTACCAGATTACCAGTTATGTGCTTAGACCACTACACCACCACCACTCCAAACAGGTTCAAGCAAAGCATGCTGGGGAAAAAAAAGCTATGGTAAAATACTGTAAATTTATAGTTCACTATAGTTTATATTATTAAATGTTATAAACTTAATATATTAGACTTATGGATGTACACTTCATGTGCTTTTTTCATATGTTTTTTTAAATACTGTAGTAACAACAGAAGGCCATAGGATGACTTAGTTAATCAATAGTGGCTCTCCCAGGAGCAATAATTAATACACATGTAGATACAGTGCACAGTGTCACTCACACAAACACCATCAGGTAACACATGTGACACTAAAATAATGTAATAAACGTTAACTAAACTACATAAAATACAACATAGAACACCACATAACTGATCAAAAATAAAGTAAGAAACATCCATTTCCATAAAATACAATGAAAAGTGATGGCTCACACAGGGACTTCTAGGAATGCACAAATACTGTCTTTCACCATAATTTGAATGTTCTTGTTAGACATAATACACTCACCTAAAGGATTATTAGGAACACCATACTAATACTGTGTTTGACCCCCTTTCGCCTTCAGAACTGCCTTAATTCTACGTGGCATTGATTCAAGAAGGTGCTGAAAGCATTCTTTAGAAATGTTGGCCCATATTGATAGGATAGCATCTTGCAGTTGATGGAGATTTGTGGGATGCACATCCAGGGCACGAAGCTCCCGTTCCACCACATCCCAAAGATGCTCTATTGGGTTGAGATCTGGTGACTGTGGGGGCCATTTTAGTACAGTGAACTCATTGTCATGTTCAAGAAACCAATTTGAAATGATTCGAGCTTTGTGACATGGTGCATTATCCTGCTGGAAGTAGCCATCAGAGGATGGGTACATGGTGGCCATAAAGGGATGGACATGGTCAGAAACAATGCCCAGGTAGGCCGTGGCATTTAAACGATGCCCAATTGGCACTAAGGGGCCTAAAGTGTGCCAAGAAAACATCCCCCACACCATTACACCACCACCACCAGCCTGCACAGTGGTAACAAGGCATGATGGATCCATGTTCTCATTCTGTTTACGCCAAATTCTGACTCTACCATCTGAATGTCTCAACAGAAATCGAGACTCATCAGACCAGGCAACATTTTTCCAGTCTTCAACTGTCCAATTTTGGTGAGCTCTTGCAAATTGTAGCCTCTTTTTCCTATTTGTAGTGGAGATGAGTGGTACCCGGTGGGGTCTTCTGCTGTTGTAGCCCATCCGCCTCAAGGTTGTGCGTGTTGTGGCTTCACAAATGCTTTGCTGCATACCTCAGTTGTAACGAGTGGTTATTTCAGGCAAAGTTGCTCTTCTATCAGCTTGAATCAGTCGGCCCATTCTCCTCTGACCTCTAGCATCAACAAGGCATTTTTGCCCACAGGACTGCCGCATACTGGATGTTTTTCCCTTTTCACCCCATTCTTTGTAAACCCTAGAAATGGTTGTGCGTGAAAATCCCAGTAACTGAGCAGACTGTGAAATACTCAGACCGGCCCGTCTGGCACCAACAACCATTCCACGCTCAAAATTGCGTAAATCACCTTTCTTTCCCATTCTGACATTCAGTTTGGAGTTCAGGAGATTTTCTTGACCAGGACCACACCCCTAAATGCATTGAAGCAACTGCCATGTGATTGGTTGAGTAGATAATTGCATTAATGAGAAATTGAACAGGTGTTCCTAATAATCCTTTAGGTGAGTGTATAATTGTTATCGTTAATTAAATTGTAATTTTATATCCTTTTTTTTAAACTGTCTTTCACCGTAATTTTAATGTTCTTGTTAGACATAATACACTCACCTAAAGGATTATTAGGAACACCATACTAATACTGTGCTTGACCCCCTTTCGCCTTCAGAACTGCCTTAATTCTACGTGGCATTGATTCAACAAGGTGCTGAAAGCATTCTTTAGAAATGTTGGCCCATATTGATAGGATAGTATCTTGCAGTTGATGGAGATTTGTGGGATGCACATCCAGGGCACAAAGCTCCTGGCCCGTCTGGCACCAACAACCATGCCACGCTCAAAATTGCTTAAATCACCTTTCTTTCCCATTCTGACATTCAGTTTGGAGTTCAGGAGATTTTCTTGACTAGGACCACACCCCTAAATGCATTGAAGCAACTGCCATGTGATTGGTTGATTAGATAATTGCATTTTTTTTTTTTTTTGTAATACTTGAGTGTCAAATTGCACATATTGTTTACTGTAGTATTATTATATTCTTATCTGTCAAATTACAGACGTTTTTTACAGTTATAGAAATCCCAACACAAATGGATTAAGTAAACTACATTTTACATTTCTACAGTTAGTGTATTTCAGTGTAATTGTGTTGCTGTCATTAATGCAGTAAACTGAACTAGCAACAAAACTAAATTTTACTTTGGAGTTTACTAAACTCCAGATTAATTCAATTTAATTATTTGCACAATGTCTTGTGCAAATGTAGTTTTAACGATCAATACATAACTTTAACATTTTATTTCTTTAATTTCTGAAAATGTAAATTTGGTGTGAATACGTTTATCTTAAGGGAATTTAACACTTATTAAAACATTTTACGTTACTGTTAAATTATACTGCATTTTCTCTGAACATTTCTTTGTTTCTTTTTTTACTAAGATTTTTTTTTTACGGACATATTTTTGACATCTAAGGTTAAAATGTATTTTCACATGTGAATATCTTGTCGTTTACATTGCAGTTAATTTAAAAGGAGAATGCCTGTTTTTGTTGTTGTTTTTTTTCTTCAGTAATGCATATTTTAAATAACAGGGAAAATGTACATTTTACTGTACAGAACTTTGGTGCAACTCTGTTGGTTTTAAATGTGCTTGACTTCACAAAACAAGTAGTTACCAAATGTAACAACAAAATCAACAATAAATGGTGTAAATCAACTTGCATACAGTAAAACCATGCAAGCTCATTCATTATTCAAGCCCTGTTCATGCTGGGAACACTGGCTTCAAAAGGTTAAATAAAATGTACTTGAATTAGCAAATAAATATGACAAGGTTTTCTACTTTAGGATTGATATATGCTGTCACATTGTAAAGATAATAAACAATATTAAATTATATTTACTTATAAGCTAGAGCATACAATTTTACATGTTTTAATTGAGGACAAATGTAGAATGTACTTAATATTTTCAAGTTCACGCTTAAACTAACCTGATCAATGTAGTACTCAATCTTTTCTACTATATTTACTTTGCCATAAAAGTAGTTTTTTTTCTTTCAATGTGTTTGTGTGCATGTTCAAATGTTTAATTTCAGTCAGATGTTTGAGTCTATAATATAATAATAATAAATAATAATAATAATAATAATAATAATAATGATGATCTGCCTGTCTATATCACAATTATTTTAGTAATAAAAAAGCAAATAAATTAACGAATACAGCAAAAACAGCATATTGCACGGTTTTGTAAGTGTGAGTCTCAAACACAAAATGTCATATTTGGGTCGTGGGCTGACAAAGTTAGAGAATCCCTGCACTAGCATTTAGAACAAGGTTCACACAATAATGGAAACTTAAAAATTGTTTTCCAACACTAAAAAATTTAAATGGAAATATAAAAAAAAAAAATAATTAAATTAAAAATTATGTTATCTTAAGTACATATACTCTAGTAGTTTTAAAGGTATAGTTCACCCAAAAATGAAAATTCTCTCATCATTTGCTCACCCTCATGCCATCCCAGATGTTAATGAACTTGTTTCTTCTTATGAACACAAAAGAAGTTGTTTAGAATGTTTCAGCTCTGTAGGTCCATACAATGCGAGTGTTTGTTGACCAGAACTTTGAAGCTCCAAAAATCGAATAAATGCCACATAAAAGTAATCCATAAGAATCTTCAGAAGTGATAAGTGTGGGTGAGAAACAGATCAGTATTTAAGTCATTTTATACTATAAATATCCACTTTCACATTTTGATTAATTTGGAAATTGGTCTGAATCAAAATTATTTAAAAAATCTGTATCCAAAAATCTGTACAAATGCCTAGAAAGGTCATGGGAAAATTCATTGGTCAAAAGGTTGGGAACGCTAGATGCCCTCAAAGCTAACAAATATGGAATAAAAGCCACAAAATATTCAATGAGTTTAATGGGTTTTTAATTGTCGTTGCTTGGTAACTACTTGCACTTGCTGGAAGTACTGTTTATTCGTATTATTATTACTATATTAAGTAATGTTGAACTTTGATGTCTTTTATCGTATTGTTTTTGCTGATTGGTTAAAGAGACAATGTTGTGCTTAAGAATACCCCTTGCCCATGAAAAATCACTGTAATGCGCAACCTCAAGTGATTGTTTTATTTTATTTCCCTTGATAACATCAGCTGCTGATCAAGTACTGTGCTTTGCTGAAATAGCACAATGTTTTAAGGCATTATTGTCTAATCTTTAAAGTCACCTTATAATGTGATATAGCAGGTTATCAAATCGTGGGTGCTATCTCATCTCGGGGAGAAAGAAGCTGATGCAGCACATTTTATAAACATTTAAGTAGTGATTGTTTCATTCATTAGTAATGGCTTAATTTAAGATGGCTGTTTGGAATTAGCTCGTAGATCAAAGTTCATGAAAAACGATTTTCACCAACGGATTAATCCCGTTATAGAAGACCATTGCAGCAGAATACTAATTGAGTTTCATCAGTGTAAGCATTTGTTAGCTAATCAAGAGAGTGACGCTGTGTTTTTCTCTTCTCCCTTTTTCTTTACAGTTATCTGTCTTGTTGGGCTCGGTTTAGTGGTGTTCTTCTTTAGCTTCCTTCTCTCCATCTTCAGATCAAAATATCATGGTTATCCTTACAGGTAAGACTTAAAGGAAATGCAGATCCTTAAATGAATAGTTCTCCCAAAAATGAAAATTCTCTCACGATTGACTCACCTTTAAGCCATCCTAGATGTGTATGTCTTTCCTTCTTTTGCAGAACCGAAGTGAAGATATTTATAAGCACATTTCAGCTCTGTATGCCCATACGATGCAATTGAATGGTTGTCATCAGGCTTCTGGCTGTTTGACAGTCCAAAAGGGATATTTAGGAAGCATAAAAGTAATCCACATGACTCCAGTCAAGCAATGAATGTCTTCTGAAGAAAATTGATAGGTTTGGCAAATTTTTACAAAACCTATTGATTTTATCCAAGCGCTAAAAAAATGCTTCCTGCTAGCAGTTGATGCATCACGGAGCTGATGTGTGACGTTACAGCAGAGGGATGTACGTCACACAAGAGTCATTTCAAACAGCGCTGGCCATAAGTAACGATTTAAAGTTAAAAACGTTTTCAATTATCAATTTGTTTCTTACACAAACCTATTGATTTGCTTCAGAAGACATTAATTGATCGACCGGAGTCATGTGGATTACTTTTATGCTGCCTAAATATGCCTTTTGGACCGTTGTACAGCCAGCATCCTGATGGCACCCATTCACATGCATTGTATGGGCATACAGAGCTGAAATGTGCATATAAAAATATTTACTGTGGTTCTGCTGAAGAAGGAAAAACATACACATCTGGGATGGTTAAGGTGAGTAAATCATGAGAGAATTTTCATTTTTGGGTCAACTAATCCTTTAACCATAACTGTAAAAAAAAAAACTACTCTCAGAGTTGCACTGTTGGTCAAGGAAGGGTAATGTACAATAAACCGGTCGTTATCGCAAAATGAACTATAGCATGATGATCAGGACCTCAAAGTGAAGGGGTTTATTTTGCTATTATGACCAGCTGAATGTGTATGTCCTTCTTATTGCATAGCTACATATGAAATAAATAAATAGACATGAAAAATGTATTTGAGTTGAAATTATTTCATTTTGTGGCAAGAAAGAGACCATGGACTGATATTACAGAAATTACATCTTATAAAATTTAGGTTGCCGGGACTGTGGTTAATTTAACAGTTTATGGTCATATTATACAAAAATATTACACTGCAGAATCCTGTGTTTGTACAAAGTATTACAGTGATCCAAGAATTATTAAAAATGTAAGTAGACATTTATTGCATGTAAAATAATTTTTCATTTATCATTAACATTATTCTCTTTTTATTTGTCTCTCAGCTTCCTGATTAAGTAAGATCATGCCGTGAAAGAAAAATTCTGCTGTTCTTCTTGAGTTTCAGGCAGCTGCTTATACTGTTCATACTGTAATGCAATGCATGTGTAACCGAAGAAAAAAATAAATTGAACAATTACACACTACTGTGCACTGTGTGGTCTGTCTGCATGTCTACTGAAGTTAGACAAATTGAATGCTTGCTTATTTTTCAAGTTTTCATTTCTAAATGCAAATTGAGAACTGCGATTTATGTCCTCAAGGTTTTTCTGTGCATGTGCATCTATGTGAGTCCAAGGCTGTTATTTGTTATGGCGGTTCATGATACCTCTCTTGAGGCCATTGTGCGAGTCTCAGCAGATTGTGTCCTCTTTTTGTCCTCTCAGTCAGTTTTCTCTCTTCCTCTCCTTGCTTAACACTCCCTTTCACTCTCTTTTGACTTATAGCTCATCGAAAACCGGGAAATATGAGATAACTTTAAAATTGTTATTTTCAGGCCTGGAAAAGTTAGGTAATGGTAAAGTCAGTGAATAGAAATGGTCCTAGTTATGCTTATCTCTAGAATATTTCATTGGATATTTTTTTTTTTTTTTTTTTTTTTTATTTTTTTTTAATTCCTATAAAAGTTCTCTTATTCTTAAGACTCCTTCTCCAAATGAAGGGGAAATACTGGAAATTCATTAGTCAAAATGTTTAGGAGCCCTGTCTTTGAAGTAATTTTCAAGTTATGGTGATTCGGTGAATAAGTGGTGAAAGAGACTTGCAATATCCATTATTAAAACCAGTCGGCTACCAGTGATCCAATTAAATTCAGTCCAATCTCAGAACTAAATGTTTATTTAACTTTTCAAACAAGAGAACTGAGTGATAAAGGCCATGACATTTTTCTTGGAAGCAAAGAAGCAAAGGATGTTATCAAAATTAGCTCTCATTTTCGACAATAATATCAACCCTGCCTGCAAGCTTTTAATGTACTTCTATTGGTAAGCCTATTTAAGAGGTAACTACTTTGTCATAGAGCTTTCAATCAGTGATGGGAGCAAACAATTTATTCCAGCAATTGACATCTAATTTAACCACTTCAGAAACCATGTTTACCTTAACTGCACAAATACTTTCTGCTAATGAACATGTATTGCTTATATTTTTGACATAGAATTAAGAGGCAAATTGGCCAGGAATTGTACAAGGGATAATGTACAGTCTTAATCGCAAAATAAAAAGGGTGATCAGGACCCCAACCCAAAGCAGGGGATAACTGTACATTTTTCCCAGTACTTATCAATTACACAAATATACAGATATGAAATATTGATTTGAGTTTAAATTATTTTATTATGTGAGAAGATAATGATTGTTATCATTAGTTATACAAGACACATTGAACTAACACAGCTATGTAGAAAGTTTTTGTAAATTATACAGTTTTGCTCTCAATAAAAAATATAAAATAAATGTTTAATGTTGTGAATGACCCATCAAAATAAAGTATTTCAGAACACTGTGTAATAACACCAATTGTGTATGTTTTTATAATGATTTTCAATCCACTGTAAATCCGTTTTCCAAACCTGCAGCATGCAGATATAAGCACATGGCCCTTCATACCACTGCATTATGGTGATGATAGCAGTGCTGTTGTTACGTTTGTCGATGCTAGATTGAATTAGGGCTTCAAGCAAATATGAAAAGAGGGTATTTGGCATCAAATCAAACCCAACAGCAGCATTACAGTTGAGAAAATTCAAGCTGGCAGTAATTCCTCTTTAGCTGTCGAAGGACATTAGTGGCCACCACTCCATCCTTCATTTGTGCAGAGAAGAGATGGCAATCCAATTTGTATGTTTTTTTTTCTCTTTTTCTTCCCCTTCTCTAATGCCAGCAAGCCAACTCCCCCCCCCCCTCTCCTCACTCTCTCTCTTTATTTGTTAGACCAGTGGACTTCAAAGGATGAATATAGAGGTCGATGAAGGGACTAGACTCACGGGTAACTGAGTGACCATGCCCAAGTCAGAAATCCTTACAGCCAAATTATCTCTCTGATTAGCATTACTCTGATTAGAGTCCTGATCAAGCGCAATGCAACAAGTTTCCAGCATCAATTAATTTGTCTGTTTTTAATTGGAGAAAATGCTGCACGAAGTGACAAAATCGCAGCCAATCAGAATGAATTTTATATTTAACAAATGTAGCTAGGTGAACACTCTCAGTAATTTGCAGTGACAAAGCTATGAGAGTGGCGATTTTAGGGGCGACATGAGCAACAGTGACCGTTGGCAATGCAAAGTTGAGTGTAATTTAACTATGCAAATGCACAGCAACACAATGTGCCAACTACCAATGGGAGTGCAGACACTGAAACTCATGCAATCCGCCTCAATACATTTGGATAGTGCAGTCAAGTTGGCATGCCTATTAGCAAGCAACAGTATGAACATACCTTAACATAAGGGGTGTTCACACATACAGTACAGTGAGTAACTGCAGTTTGCGGAGTGGCTGTATTGATGGGTGTAGTGATCATTCCTACTGATGGACGGCCTTAAGTTTATCGCTTTGCTGAACTAGCCATGGCTTTTGAAAACATGATCGCATAATGGAATGTGTTCCCAGTAAAAAGAAGATATTTTTCCAATGTGGCAAAATTAATATTCTGGAAGGGAAAGCATTTGTATATAAATTGCAGCAGTGGAGAATAAATCATATCATGAACAATATGCACTTTTTATAGAATACCCACAATTTCTGACACATAGGACATGCCTATGCTGTTTGGAGTTTCCACCAGCAAGTAGTAATAAAGTTCATGTACAAATTCTCTAAGTACAGAACATAAAACAATGTACTTTCAATAGCTGTTGAAGCCATTTGTTGAAACAAACAATTATGAGATAAATGTTAAACTTTCTAGAGTTCATGGTTTATTTTTTCAATTATTATTATTATTATTTGTCACAGGTTGGTCAGAGAATCAGTGGCAGGAACCACTGAGTAAAATCTAAAAGGATTAATTAATAAAATATTAAACAAAGGCAAAACTAAAACTACCCTGAAGGGAAAAAAACAGGTACTGGGTGGTAATGAAAAAAAAATGGGCTGGACTCGATAACAGGGCAAAACACAGCACCAACCGGAAGTGACAGGGACTGGGAAGAACACAACGGTGACATGGACACCAAATAAGAGGAACTGGCACTGTCAGCACACACACGAAGAGACTAAAATAGGGAAGGAAATCAAACAGGTTAACAAGCATGGCAGGTGAGACAAATGAACTAATAATGGACAAACAATGACACGGGGTATGACACAATACAGAAACAAAAATCCATGTGCTCTTATAAAATACAAACACCCGAATGGCATGAGCACAAGCATCGTAAAGACATTAAGGCAATCCACGCTCATGTCAACAAGAGACAAGACGAGAGACTGCGTAGCAATTGCAAACAAAGCAATGCCATGCATTCCCACACTAGACACAATGTATGACACAATACAGAAACAAAAAGCCATGTGCTCTTACAAAATACAAACACCCGAAAGGCATGAGCACAAAAAAGACATTAAGGCAATCCACACTCATGTCAACAACAGACAATACAAGAGACTGCGTAGCAATTGCAAACAAAGCAATGCCTTGCATTCCCACACTAGACAGGGCCTCAGTGTACATCGTTAGGCAAATTCCACACATTGCACGCAACAGGCAACAAAACGAGACAGGACACCTGTGCGAGAGTTCGGCCACACACAAACCCGACACCTCAGACAGAAGGGACTGAACCTCAGCTCAACATGAAGACAGCTCGTGCCCATTGCACGCAGTGTAACGCAAAGTATGCCCTTGGTCACGAGAGACAGACAAACAACTGACGTTAGTGCATGCCACCAAGAAAGAAGTGCAATGCACTCCATACACCAATAACAGACAGAACATGGAGCATTAGTGTCCGAATCCCGACACCAACCGAAAACCGAACCAGTTGGAAGTCAGGATCCAGACACCATGTTCCGAACTTGAAACATGAGACCAACCGAGGAGGGCACGGCAGGGAAATAACAAACGAAGCTGTGTGCTCACACAAAGACAGAAACAAAGTACAAGACAGACACAGAACAATGATGACACGACCCTGTCACACAAAAAGCCAGACGTGACAACTTTTATTGCTATGCTTATATGTATTATTGTTCTTGAATAATTAGAATTGCATTTATGATTTCATTTTGACTAGTAATTTTCCACCTGTCGTTAAGTTAAGTCACTGCAAAAGGGGCCGGTGAAAGAAGTTGAAGAGACTAAAATGTTTTGTTTTAGTATGATGTTTTTGACCACTTCATTATTTTGATTATATATTTGTTTAGTTTTAGGTTTACTTTGATTTTAAACAATTCAATTAATTTACTGAAACACAAAATTAAACCAAAAATAATTATAAATTCAATGTCGACTGGTAGAAGTGAAGTGCATGCTGATACTTTTTATACAACCCATGATGTGTGTGTTATAAGATGAACATCATTAATAAATCCAAATACTTATGAGAATCACATTTTCCATGCATAAAAAAAGAGTGTGTCGCTGTCATAGAAATATGCCTGAAATTCATCAAGGACAGTTATTGCACAGAAGAACATAATTGCCTCTGTGACCGTGGGCACTGACAACGAAAGGAAAACGGCCACTACCCATGGGCAGGGGCAAGGTAATGACTTCTTTGGCTGTGGGCGTTGGCAGTGACTGAGGATTAGGTATCCTTCTCCTCCTCCTCATACCGGCTGTGAGAAGCACTGCTGAGGTAATATACTTGAGGGAATGTATAATATAACAGGACGCAGACATTGAATAACTGGAGAAAAACTTCAGAATTAAATGGTGCTTGGTCATGTTTTTTGCGCATTCCATGGCAATTTCAACAAACACATTTGCACCTACACTTAACGCATGCTTGTACGAAAATACCAAAACATCATGGCCATGTCCACAGACTTTGCGCTTATGACTTAAGGCATTGTACTGCGCATAATGATTGTGCTCTTAAAATAGGGCCCAACATTTTTTATGTATTTAGATCATATAGAATAGTGAAATTGCTCACAGTAACATCTTCCATCTTCAGAATTTAAGACTCTTATAGGAAAATCAGCAATTTCTCTGTCTTCCAACATTGGTCTATGCTTTCCAAATTTCAAAAATGCCCCGCAGAGCTCTAAGCTAGAAATACAGTCATACATATGCACACTGTTGCGTTATACAATGCACAAGACGTCAGAAAACATTATAGAAGTTAAACGTTTCAACGTGACCTGAAAGGCACAGCACATCAAATGTTTTCCAGAATACGGCATACTGTGTCTGAGATTTTGTGGAATAAATATGGAATTAACACAATATTCCATGTGATCATCTTGCCTACACTTGTCAATGATACAGTGGTAAGAAAAAGTTTGTGAACATGTATATTTGTCTTAAAACCTGGTTTGATCTTCATCCAAGTTACAATAATAAACAAACACAATCTGTTTTAACTAATAACACAAATTATTATATTGTTGTTGTAAATATTGAATACATCATTCAAATATTAACAGTGTAGGTTGGAAAAAGTATGTGAACCCCTATGCCAGTGTTGTCAACAAAAGCTCATTAAGAGTCAGGAGTTGGCAAACCTGGCATTCAAATAATGAAACGAGATTGGAGGTGTGGGTTAACCTTCTCGCACGTATGATCAAACCAGTGTGATTACACTAGGCTGGGCTGAGATGCATACAATCAAACTGGTGTGATCTTCATTGCGCAGTATCATGGCTGACCCTGCACTCTGACCTGGGATATGTGAAAACTAATAAATTTCACTGCATATATGCAAAAAACTGTGTGTATAATGTGTGACCAAAACAAAGTATTCTATTCTATTCTATTCTATTCACGCTGCTGTTTATCAGCCAAATCGGTTGTCATAATGAAACGGCAGCTCAAATAGTCTTTTCAACATCACAATATCTTTATTTTTATATGTTACAAACTTCAAAACAATCAGTAAATAAAACAATAAAGCCTTTATTGTTGTAGCACACTTTTTAGATGCAGCGCTGTGGCCATGTTTTCTGACGTCTTAGAATATACAATCTAGTCAGTCCACTCAAGCTTTCTCCCATTCCGTATGTCACAATCACTTCCTGGGCTGGGAGAGTGGAAAGGTTAGGCTAGGTTTTTATAACCTCCTATGCTGCTCCTTTTGTATGTTTCTATGATGATATAAACTCAGAATTCCATTTTGCATTGCAACAAAAATATGGCGGTGCGCATAGCCGGTAAGTGCATTCGCGATCACATCTTTTCTATCATAATCAATCATTATAAACATCTAAAAACCTGATTATATATTTTATAATATATAATCTGACCTTCAATGCACCTGCTGTGATATAATCGTTCCTCCAGTGCATCTGCTGTGAAGTGTGAGGTAAGATTTATATTAATTACAGTGCGCATTAAAGAACAAACTCTGTGAGGTCCGTTAGTACAGGAAAAACTCATGTGTGAAAAGGTTAAAGCTACTTTTACTTCTAAAAAGGACGCAATCATTTTGATTTTGCTATTCAAAAGCAGCATCAGCTGACGTAGACCATGCCTCGCAAAATGGGAGATCTCAGAAGACCTACGATCAAGAATTGTTACTTTGCATAAAGCTGGAAAGGGTTACAAAGGTTTCTCGAAGAGCTTAGATATTAATCTGTTCATAGTTAGACAAATTGTCTATAAATGGGGAAAATTTATTACAGTGGCTACTCTCACTAGAAGTGGCCGTCCAGCCAAGATGGCTCAAAGGGCATACCGAATAAAGCTCAATGTAGGTAAAAACGAACCCTAAAGTGACGGCTAAAGACTTGAAGGAATCATTGAAACAAGTTGACCTCTATTCATGAGTCTACTATATGGAAAACATTAAACAGACATGGTGTCCATGGCAGGACACCACGAAGGAAGCCACTGCTTTCCAAAAAAACATTGCTGCGCGCCTGGAAACCTTGATACTCCACAACACTTCTGGGAAAATATTTTGTGGACTGATGAATATAAAGTTGTATTGTTTTGGAAGAACACACAGCACTATGTATGGTGTAAAAAGAGCACCGCATTACAACATGAAATTATAATTTCACTTTATTGGTTACCTGTAGCTGCCCGCATCAAATTCATGACTCTGGCCTTCAGGACAGCCAATGGAACCGCACCCTCTTACTCCAATTCACTTCTCCAGGTCTATTCTCCAACTCGCTCTCTGCAAATCTATGAACGAGAGGCACCTGGTTGTCCTATCACAAAGAGGCTAGAAGTCTTTATCACAATATTTCACCTTCTCTTATTGAGAAACACCGGTGGTCAGCTGGTGTGACTTGGACACCTCTCCTCTCCAGGAGACCTTTAAAGATCACGTTGCACTGTGGTAGAATGAGCTTCCAATATCCACATGATCTGCTGATACCAACTTAAATTTTCAAGAACCAGCTGAAAAACACATCTGTTCTGCGTACACTCAACCAGTCCACACTAATTGCATTTACTATTGAACTTAACTTGCACTTACTGCACACACACACAAAATACTGTCTCTTTCTGTGTCTTCTGCGCTAGAATCCAGCCACCTTGAGAGCTTGGCAGCACAACACTAGATTTTGTTGAACTTTGTATGACAAATTGCTTAATATGCTCCTCATTTGTAAGTCGCTTTGGATAAAAGCGCTGCTAAATTTGTAAATGTATAATGTAAAGAATGGCTTCAAAAAAAAGAAAATCCATATTTTGAACTTTCCCAGACAGAGCACAGCAATACCCAATAGAGATGCTGTAAAATGACCTCAAGAGAGCCATTTACTGCTTCAAATTTGAATAGTTGAAGCTAGAGAACCATTAACGGCTTCAAATATGAAGAGTTGAAGAAGTTCTGTAAGGAAGGAAGGTCCAAAAAAAGGTCCTTCTAATTCTTGTGCATGTCTAATCCGCAGCTACCGGAAATGTTTGGTTGAGGTTATTGCTGCAAAAGGAGGATCAACCAGTTATAATTTAAACAAAGGGTTCACTTAACTTTTCCACATCACTGTGAATGTATAATGGGATGTGTTCAATAAATACATTGAAGTGACACTAGGGGTCGCCCTTGGGAGCCCCAGACATCTCTGATATTTGAGAAAAGGCCAATGAACAGTGCTGTGGCAGGAGGGACACAACGTCTCGTTCCCTCAGTCAGGGAACGGAGGTTACGAGACGTTCCCCTTCTGTCACTCACTCGACGTTGTGTCGACGTTGGGTCTCGATACAAAACGCCACGACAACTGAACTGTGTCACATAGACTATCGGTGTGAGACGGGTAGACCTTTGTGTGCCTCGTGGCCAGCGCACCAGGCCGTCATGTAACCTCCCCCAAAGCTCTTGTAAGTGTCAAATGGTCCCCTGCACCTCAGGGACAAGTCAACTGCACAAACAATAAGGACTGCTGACCCAGCTGCAGCCTCTTCTCTTTTTACTCCTCGATCCCCCAGTGATCGTTATCAGCAAAGGAAGGTAGAAAGCGTGATTCACTCCTTTCCCCCATAAGAAATGGACTCAAAGCCCAGAATAACAGACTTTTCTTCACTAAATTATAGACATACTGTCTATAAGTTCACATGTATATCCCCAGGACAATGTGTATAGGATCATTACTGTCTTAAAAAGCATTTTTGTGTACTGTATACTGTTTTATGCATGACTTATGACAGGACTACCAGCTAATGTAAAATTATTTAGAATCATGTTTCCTACCAAATGAATCTTTGTGGCATCCTGCACAATGATATATATATATATATATATATATATATATATATATATATATATATATATATATATATAAATAATTCTGACAGCATGCATTGTATACTTGCTATATTAATCAGAGCATAAAGGTGCTTAAACTAACCCCAATAATGCAAATGAGTCAGCTTCCAAACAAAGGAACATTTCCCGCTTGGAAATTGCACCTTTCTCATTGGTCAAGCCAGACTCGAGAGGAGGGACCTCCAGCAGAAGTTAAAAGACACGTCCCGCCTCTTACTCAGTCTTTTCTCCTGACCCTCTGCTGCTGGTCATGCCGACCCTGAGGCCGGCAGGCCTCAATACCTCAAGCCATGTGCAACACCATCGACCCAAGGAACCATCAAGCCTTTCTCTCGCAACTGCATCCGGGCGCTCTCTCAACAGCCAAGGCAATTGCAAGTATCATACCAGTAGCTAACTGAACGTTATGTTTAGTATAAGACATGAAAACCCCTAGTTATTTGTCATTTATGTAATTATAACGACTGTCAAACATGACTGATTCCATTATACATTTCCTTACGTAGTAATGTAGAAATAGGACCGTTTAATTTAATTACTTGCTTACACATACCATTTCCCTTAAAGTTAATGTTAATGTACACGTCACTTTAACCCATACACTGTACATTTATCATACCAAATTCGCTGTATATATTAGTGTGAGAATCTGGGCACTTTAATTGATTACTGTTTATTTGTGCATTGTGGAACGCGCTGGCATTTTCATTAGTGTTGACCCAGATCACAAATCAATGATGCTGGTTGCTATGGTGACGAAAGTTCATGGGAAGTCCTAAAGAGACTCTTCCGGGGCAATCTACCGTGAATGCGCAACCTGCCGACGCCATATTGTAAACACAGTACAGCTAGGCTAATAGCATAACACAACACTGCCAAACTAACCAGTTAGCGAACTTTCATTGAAACCCCTAAATACGCTAGAGCGTAGTCTGGGAGGGTTTAACCTCTTTGCACCTCTCAGGAACCTGACGATCTAGTCATGCTTGCCTAAATACTTACTGCTGTTGCGAGGAGGCTCACTGGAGGAAATGCATGCTTGCGCAGACCCAGGGGTAGCTGTGTGCCAGCGTGCCTGTGCCGAGAGGAGCCTCAGTCAGAGAATACCAGAGCGTGCAGTGGGAGGATTCCCGGGAAGCGAACAGGTCTACCTGTGCTTGACCGAATCGACTCCAAATCAGCTGGGGGTGGAGTCTCCACTCTCCCTTGAGCATGAACTGCCACGACTTCCGCTGTACTGTTGAGGTTGCCCGGGATATTAGTAGCCTGCAATGACACAGAGTTGGAGATGGTGGGCGACTTGCGACATTCAACGAGAGTGTAGGCCACCTTGGCGTGTGCAACTTTTGCTGTTGTCCGTCCAAACCAACACATGCTTGCCCTGGATCAACATCAAATGCCTCTGCAGGGCAACTAATACTGCCAGCAACTCAAGGAATTGATGTACTAATGCAGTCGCATACCAGTCCAAGGGCTGGCGGCTGCTTGCCCATTGCACACCGTGACCCAGCCACGCTTGGAGGAGACCGCCAATAACCACGACATGCCTGGAGACTTGGCCTAGGGAAACTCCTGCCCGTGGGAACGCTAGGTCAGACAAAGGGCTGAACAGACGGCGGCAGACCTGCATGACAAACACGTGGTGTGCGCTGTGGCGCCATTCCCATCTCACGACATGAGTATGAAGGGAGTCCTGATGCAGTCTCATATGCATCAACCCGAGCGGTGCAACCACCGCCGAGTATGCCAAATGCCCCAGGATCCTCTGAAAGGATCAGGCGTCTTCTGTCTGAACATACTCAGTTCAGCATTGAATGTGCATGCTCGTTTGTGAGGCGTGCCCTCATTGAGTCTAACTCCATACCAAGAAAAGTGATGCTCTGAATCAGGGAGAGCTTGCTCTTTTCCCAGTTGACCCAAAGCCCCAGCTGACTGAGATGCCTGAGCACCAGGTCCCTATGTGCACACAAAAAATTCTGCGAATGAGCTAGCATCAGCTAGTCATCGAGTTAGTTGAGAATCTGGATGCCCACTTCCCTTAACATGGCAAGGGCTGCCTCTGCGACCTTCTTGAAGGCGCGAGGTGACAGGGACTGACCAAAGGGAGGACCTTGTACTGGTATGCCCAGCCCTGGAAAGTAAACCACAGGAAGGATCTGTATCGAGGTAAAACCGAGATATGGGAGTACGTGTCCTTCAGGTCTACCGCTGCAAACCAATCTTGATGCGGACGCTCACAAAAATGCCTGTAAACCCCTTCTTCATCTCGGCTGGAGGAACAGGCTCTATCGTGTCCTTCCATAGGTGGGAGGCACTCTCTGCCTGCAAGGCAGCACCACCATTCTTGCCTTTCACCACAGTGAAGCGGACGCTGTTGAACCTGGGCGGGCGTCTGGCAAACTGAATCGCATAGCTGAGTCGGACAGTCAACGTGCCCAACCCCTGCATCAGTCCCATGTCAGGACTACCCTTGTGCAGTTCTTTAAGTGCCTTGGCTTGGTGCACCTGCAGGAGAGCCATGACATGCAGGCCTTTGCGGCCAGTGACGTAAGCCTACAGGCAATGGATTGGAGCCTGAGATGACTCCGCCAGGTGGCGGTGCTCTGCGGGCACAAGTGCACCGCGGACACCTGATCCACCTGAAGAATCTCTGAGTACCCCATGGCCGCCCCACCATCGAGGGAAGTGGCCGCCAGCTCCATGTCAGCCTGCAACTGGACCACCGCACCCGAGGGTGGGAGTCTAGTCGAGTCTTCCGTGTCAGACTTGACGAGCCCGCTCTCAGATGCTGCTATCAATAACTCATCCTCCTCGTGAGCCCCAAAAAGACTGCAAACTCGCTCAGAGAAGGGCCAGCAGTCTCATCCCAGAACTCGACGGGTGCATACAAGCGTGTTGGTTTAGGTTTCCATTGATTGTTTCAAGTGGTAGAGTGGGTTGGCCACTAATCGCAGGGTTGGTGCACACATGCTCACATGACTCCACATGCCAAAGTGTCCTTGGGCAAGACACTGGGGAATGGGAGGTCCATGGGGAGTTTCCCAGGGGAGAAGCTCCCATTGAGGTCCCCAAATTGTCCCCAGTGCGATCCGACTCAGCCTCATACCTGTATGTAGAGGGACTGAGACGGGGAGCCGCTGGGGTCGTTTTCCCTCTGACAAAAGAATGGTGCGACCGCAACGTAGCCATGGTCATGTTCTCGCAATGAGGACATGAACCATCCACAAACGATGTCTCCGTGTGGGTAGCGCCCAAACACGTGATACAGCAATATATATTTCCCTTTTTTTGCTGTGAATAACAGGGTGTTTTGAAGTTTCTGAGAGTGTAATTACATAGGTAAACACATTTCTTTCCAGAATCAAAGATTTCATTGGCCTTTTCTCAAATATCAGAGATGTCTGGGGCTCCCAAGGGCGACCCCTTGTGTCACTTCATCCAAACAACGTCGAGTGAGTGACAGAAGGGGAACCATCTCATTCCAGAGGGTTCACATAATATCTCTTGCCACAGTATCAAAGGAGATGCATCATGTGTGCTGCAATGTCTTTACACCGATTAGTAGTTACTGTGTTGTGTTACTTCTCATTTGCATAAAGTTAAACGTGATCAAGTGGTTGGACATGGTCACATTGCATTGCCTATGGCCACTGTAGCTCATGTCACCAGAAAAGGACAACTTTCAATGAAAATTAATAATTTCTGGTTGCTTTTTAGCTTCAAATTGCTGTTCTGTATGTGAACACAGTCCCCTTGAAGAGATAGGATTTAACATATGTTGTTTGTATCACTGACAAAAAAACCCGGTTCAGACACAGTTTTAGGACGCTGCATCATATGAACATCGATGATGCAGGTGACTCATAACCCAAATAAAAGTGTGATAGAATTAAACTGTGATGAGTTAATATCTGTCACAGTATGTGGTGTCAAATGAATGTCACTTGGATGAAATTCTAATAGCTGCCAGCACACTGTCATCTTACTTTCAGTACTTATCCTCTAGGGGATTACTGGATTTAAAAAACATAATTGTGGGACTCATAAACACAATTTGCATTTCCTCTCATGTCCTCTAAAAATAACTTTAGGAAGTAACATTTAATTGCAAGACTTGTAATTTATTTATTTATTTCCCTTTTTTTGCTGTGAATAACAGGATGTTTTGAAGTTTCTGGGAGTGTAATTACATAGGTACACACACTTTTCTTTCCAGAATCAAAGGGGACTGTAGACACTTGGACCCTTGGCTCACTGATGTTGTGCTGGACCAATAAATTAAAATAATCCTCACTCTATGCAGCACTGCATAGTGTTGCAGTATGAAGCCTTTACCCAGGTTTCCATTGATCATTGTATAAATAATGTGGAGGGGGGGGTAGGGGGTATGGCTTGTTTGGGCAGATGTGGCTCAGGTGGCAGAGCGGGTTGGCTACTAATCGCCGAGTTGGCGGTTCGATTCCTGGCCCACATGACTCCACATGCCGAAGTGTCCTTGGAAAAGACACTGAACCCCAAGTTGCTCCCAATGGCAGGCCAACATTAGTGTGTGAGTGTGTGTAAATGGGTGAATGAGTGACAGTGTAAAGTGCTTTGGAACCGCTAAGGTTAAAAAAGCGCTATATAAGTGCAGACCATTAATGGACACAAATATTTTGCTGTTTTTCCACAGATTCTAAAACAAAATGCTTCCTCCATTTTTCTAGCTCTTTCACTCACACACACACACACACACACACACACACACACACACACACACACACACACACACACACACACACACACACACACACACAACACAACACAAGACATATGAAATCAATGAACGGGCCTCACTTCCAAACCTGGATTCAATTTACTGTTAAATCAACACTAATTAATCATTAGTGCTTAGCCGGAACAAACCAAGTGCTTAGCCGGAACAAACCACTTTCATGATCCATGAAGTCTCTGGGGAAAATATTTTCCCTCCCCTTCTCTTGAAATGTGAAAGTGGCACATAAAAGCACTCTACTGGTCTCCTTCTCAGCAGATGTGCATGTTTCCCCTGACAAAATCATCAATAGTGCAAAATCATCATGGAAAATCAACAGTTTTTCATCCTATACTAAGGACAGATTGCCTAAATAATTGGAAGTGATAGCAATTATCATTCATGGAATCAATTATTGTGTGACTTGATTTTCGTTTTTACAACCTAAATGCATTTAATTTGTAATTCTGTGATTGGTTACAATGGCATTTTGGCTGGAACCTTGCCAATTGGTTGAGACAGCAACTATACTTGGTGAATTTCTCTGGGACAGCAACAGCTCTTAAGAACACGTTAAGTATTAACCAGAAACATAAGTACACTGACGTGAATGCTTGGTCAATGCATTGCAAGCATCCAGTTCCATTGTACATTATGCACATTCTTGAGTTGCTTGGGGGTAACCAATCATAGTACTCAAGGGGGTGACAGGGTAACCTTTACATTTATATGCCATTAAACTATGTATTTTTGTGGTAGTTCACAAAGAAAAGAAAAAATTATCTCATCATTAACTCACCCTCATGCCTTCCCAGTTGTTAATGACTTTCTTCTGCTGATCACAAACAAAGATTTTCCGAAAAACATCTCAGCTCTGTTACTCTATACAATGCAATTGAATGGTGGCCAGAATTTTGAAGCTCTAAAAGCATATAAAAGGCAGCATAAAATTAATCCATACATCTTCAGTGGTTATGTCCATATCTTCAGATGTTTTATGAAAGGTGTGGGTGAGAAACGGATCCAAATTTAAGTCCTTTTTTACTATTAATCTCCACATTCACATAATTTTTTGTTCTTGGCGATTTGCATTCTTTCTGCATATCACCACTTACTGGGCAGGGAGGAGACTTTATAGTAAAAAAGGACCTATATATTGATTCTGAAGACATTGATTAAAACACTGGAGTCGTGTGGATTACTTTTATTCTGCATTTGTGTTATTTAGACCTTTAAAGTTCTGGCCACCATTCACTTGCACTGAATGGACCTAAAGAGCAGAGACATTCTTCTTAAAATATTTATTTGTGTTCTGCAGAAGAAAGTCATCTGGGATGCATGAAGTTGAGTAAATAATGAAAGAATTTTCATTTGTACATCTATATATATATATATATATATATATATATATATATATATATATATATATATATATATATTTTTAGGGCTGTCAATCGATTAACATTTTTAATCGAATTAATTACATGGTGTCCCGATTAATTAATCGTGATTAATCGCATGTACAAATATTTGCTGAGAAAGCCCCTCATATAACAATAATTAAATATATAAAGATTATATAATAAAACATATTCAGATAATTAAAATGCATTACATTCTTGTAGCAGAAGAGTGTAGCGAATCAGCTCTATATTCTTCCACCATTAGGAAGCGAATCAGATCTATGAAATATTAATAATCAATCATAACTTGTTATAATCAATTATGAATATTTGGATCAGTTAATCGGGTTAACTTGATGTAGCTACATTAACATTACAACCAAATACTCGGTTCATCCCGTGAACACTCAATTTTGGTTATTAATTAATTAATTAATTAATAGAAATGTACATTTCGGGCAAGGGAAATGTCTTTCTTACTAAGTATTAAGAGCAAGTAGTCAAAATCTATGATTAGTGACTTTAGATATGAGCTTGAGACACAGACAACTTTACATGTGACATGAACAAGACTTTATTAACTAGACTAAACATTTAAACTACTCTAACATACATATACATACATTCATACAGTTTACCAAGGGAAAGAGGGCTGAAGCAGAATACAGGAAGGCAAGAAGTTATAGCATTGTTTGAAGTTCAGCAGATCAACAGCCTGAGCAAACCATCATATTAGTTCTGACACGCCTTTTTAGAAAGGGGTTAAGGATACTTAATGTATCAAATAATGAGACTAAGTTTGATACTTGCATGTCCCATTTGAAATAAACTGTCCTGATGCAATTTGTTGAGGCTCCAGTTGATCTTTGATGATGTTGTCTTGATGAGAGAGAACCAGTGGGAGTCAGAGACTCTTTGGTGAATGGAAAGTCGAGGCCGTAGCCTGGCACGGGCTTGGGAGTCCTTGGGGCCTTTAGTTTGGCATCATTCAGCAAGAGAGTGAGAGAGCACGAGGCTCAGAGAACCAGAAAGGCAGGAAGCCGGAGGAGCATAACAGAGCGAAGAGATAAGAGAGAGGATAGAGCTAAAAAGAGGAAGTGGGCGCAGCAATTTTATACCCTCGGGAAACAGGTCCCACCTCTCATTGGCTCGACCAATAAGAAGGGTTTGAGTTCTAGGCGGAATTTGGTTTATTGCTCTTTGTTGTAAAATTGCCCATTGCATGTGCAAGAAAGAAAATAGGAAATATACTTTTAATACTAATATGTTGTTGTTATCGACATATCATGTACACAGTCATTTCAATCTTCAAAATACCAAGTTATAGAGACCAAATATGCCACACATATGATTTTGGTTAACCATAGTATGCAAAGTCTGAAACATTAACCCATTAGTTTGCAAGAAAACATAGATCAAGCACATTTAAGGGAAAATGTGAGATGGCACATTAGATACATGTCAATATTTATCACATGGATATATAGAATATATATATAGGATTAACAGGGTTAATTTCTCTTTCTCAGTAAGAGAATGAAGGGAGGGTCAGCACTTCTCTGAACATTCCTTTGGAGGTCGTAAAAGTCTCCCTTACTCTGGGCAGGAGAATGATTCCTTTGTTCGACCACGGCTCATTTGCATGTTTCTGGCTGGGTTTATGACGGTAAGAGATTTTGGGCTGAATGACTCAAAAGATAGTAAAACATCGCGTAATATCATTCTACAGAGATCTTATATTCGAATTCAGCTCGGACAAATCGTAAGGTTTAATTTGATACCAAGAAAGGTATATTTAGTACACTTAATAAGGGAATATACACTGAGGCTATTAAATATGAGGCCTCAGAGTTTAAAACACACAACTGAAACAGTTCTAACGAGTTTGATATACCTCAGAAATACACAACATACAGGGATTACACGTATTTCATTAGCAATATGCAGTTCTGTGTTTAACTGAAAACACACACACACACACACACATTTTTACGCTCAAAGTTTCCTTCCTGTCCACACGATAAGCACGTGGTGAGCATGCGGATGTCACATGCGTTCTCTGTCAATAGTTCATTGTCTCTTTGTCAATACATTTATTGTGCTTGTGGAGGCTGGTTGGCGCTATTTCAGTAATTAGGGGGGTTTTTAACAGTAAGTTCTTGTTTGTTCGGGAATTTGTTAAGGCACTGATCCTCCGCCATACCTTACAAGAGTTAATCATTGATGAGACAATACCAAAAGCGGCTTTAGAATACAATGTATTGTTTACTACCATATTATTAAGTCAATCTTTGGCATACAGTTCACAGCAGTCCATTTCACAATTGAATTTGTAAATCAGTTGGAGATTTATTATGAGGGCTTGTTTAAGAGCCCGTCAATTTCAACAAGCGTCAGACATTCTTGTGTAGCGTCACGGTTGTGTTGCATCATAAACATAAAATGTTTAATTCACTGTTTCAAGTTAAATATAGTTTAATACTCAAATCTTTAAACACATCTTGAGATCCCTTAGTTCGCATTTGCGCTCCTTCAAGTGTTTTGAACATAGACATAATAAATACATAGACGCCCTATTGGCCGCTTTGGAACGTTGCTGCGATACGTCAACGCGTCCGCCATTTTGCGGAGGGCAAGACTGCGCTGTAATCAAATGCAAGTAAACGGGTGAGTTGCGGTTTTTCTGGATAAAAACAAAAATAACGTTTACATTTATCAACCGATTTCAGTGGTTCGTACATGGTGTACAGAAAGTTCCATCTCTAGTTATTTAAAATCTCGATAGTTAGACTTATAACATTTTATTTTTTAAATAAGGAATTGTCAAAGCTCAGGCTTGTCATGTATTTGGCTTTTTATTCTTGGATAAGAATTGTTAAGACCCGCATACTGAGATATAATTTAAATTTCATATTAAATGAAATAAAGTTTTCTTATTGTGGAAAAAACATTTTCTGTCTTTAATCCGATTTTAGCTTCTCTTGTGCTTACAATTGAGCCATTGAGAAAATAAAACAAATCAGCAAATCACACATACAGGTGCTTTCTGTATTTTTATAGCACTAAAATATTGGATATTTACAGATAGATACTCCAAATATACAATAACAAAGATAACTGATGGATCCTTTATGATAATAGTACATATTATATGGCCAGTCCAACTACAGTGCAATGCAAATAGTAAATATAAGATAAAGTGAGAAGTAATAGTAAATAGTTTAGTGTATAGTCAATAAAATAAACAAACAGTATACAGCAAATAAAATAGTAATGAATAGTATAATTATATAATATCATAAGTACAATAATATAATAATTATAGGTAATAGCATATACTTTATGTATAATACTATAATAATAGCAATAGAATATGAAATATTAATTACAGAATATAGTCAATAAAAATTAATAAGTTAAATAGTGACTAGTACAATAATTTAACACCGTAACTATAATAGATTGATAAATCGCAAGTGGTATAATATAATAATAGCAAGCAGCACATGAGGCAAGCATTTTTCCTCAACTCCCGTTATGAGAGAAATGGGAATGTTGCCCTCCGCAATATGGCGGCCCGTTGACGTACGCTCCAGCGGCCAATAGGGCGTCTATGTATTTATTATGTCTATGGTTTTGAACGCAATGTCTGTGCTGTGGGTTATTTTCTTCACTGTATAAACTGTGCGTTGCTTTTACAATGCATTTAGGGGTGTGGTCCTGGTCAAGACAATCTCCTGAACTCCAAACTGAATGTCAGAATGGAAAAGAAAGGAGATTTAAGCAATTTTGAGCGTGGCATGGTTGTTGGTGCCAGACGGGTCGGTCTGAGTATTTCACAATCTGCTCAGTTACTGGGATTTTCACGCACAACCATTTCTAGGGTTTACAAAGAATGGTGTGAAAAGGGAAAAACATCCAGTATGCGGCAGTCCTGTGGGCAAAAATGCCTTGTTGATGCTAGAGGTCAGAGGAGAATGGGCCGACAGGCAACTTTGCCTGAAATAACCACTCGTTACAACCGAGGTATGCAGCAAAGCATTTGTGAAGCCACAACACGCACAACCTTGAGGCGGATGGGCTACAACAGCAGAAGACCCCACCGGGTACCACTCATCTCCAAATAGGAAAAAGAGGCTACAATTTGCAAGAGCTCACCAAAATTGGACAGTTGAAGACTGGAAAAATGTTGCCTGGTCTGATGAGTCTCGATTTCTGTTGAGACATTCAGATGGTAGAGTCAGAATTTGGCGTAAACAGAATGAGAACATGGATCCATCATGCCTTGTTACCACTGTGCAGGCTGGTGGTGGTGGTGTAATGGTGTGGGGGATGTTTTCTTGGCAAATTACTTAACAGATTTTGCCAAAATACTGTACAAATCGAATTGATCTGGGCACGTTTAATTGATTAACTCCTCCCATGCAATTTTAGGATGCAATGCAAGATAGATAGATGACTAATTGTTGTTAGTATATAAGTTAATATATTTCATTTTAAAAGGCATCATCAGCTTGTGTCCTTGGAGACTAATGCTAACGACAACCATATATGAGACAGTCAGTAACATTTGCTGAGCTGAGGGAACCAATCATGCATACTTAGTGTGGAGATGCTTTAATGATAACCAAAGAGACAGGCCGCTCCGGAGCTAGCATTGTGATGACATATTTTATAGGCAATTGTAATGGCACACACATATCATTGGACCTGTTGGGTAGGCAGCAAAGAAGTTGCCACAATTATAGGATGGCTGGAAAACTCAAATGATTTTGGACTGTTATTTGCATATTTTCCCTGAAGCTGTCTTGTTTTGGCCCAGAGTTTCCCCATTGATCGACTGGAATTGAATATAGAAGAGAAATAATTAAGATTACTTTCAAAGATCCAAGAAAACATGACCTCACTGGCAGGAACCTCACGTATGGAGATAGATGGAAAGAGATTTACAATTAGAAAGCTGGTTCACAAGTAAATTGAATGAGATTTACAAATCATTTTTTTAACAAATATATTTTTAAATCAAACACAGTCCAGCAATCATTTTGAATCGTATGCATTTTTTGTGGATCGCTTCCTGTGCATTTGCAGATCACTACACACATTTGTCGATTTTAAAACAAATCTATAATCAAGACGTGCACACAAATCTACAAAATAGGTGGACTCCACCCATCGTCTACTCAAGCCAATCAGATAACGGCCACATTACTCGGACCAATCGTAGCACGTTCTATCTTCAACCAATCACACTTCGTTTTGCTATCAGGGCAGGACCAGAGTCACCGTGCTATCATGAGCATGGAATCAATTACATACAGATAAGCTACAAGGCCGCAAAATTGTAAAGATATGGATGCCAGAGGAATACTGTGATTTAAGGTTCATATAATGTTCTCTCGGTTATAAATATGTGGATTGTCTTTGTGAATGTGGAATTGCCCATTTATAGAGTGTCCTGATAATTAGCTTTATAGTTAACCTGGCTGACTGTATGAGTCTGCTATTTCAATTTAAATCAAGTTTATTGACTGAAATGTGTCATCAAAACCTTTACTGTTAAGATTATATGGCTTTATAAAACATGAATCATATTAGATGGTCTTAGGAGCACAAACCATAAACGAATAGCCCATATTACACAGTGTACAAGGTGTGCTATGCAAATAATTTGGTTTCACATTATGTTATTTTATTATGTATTTAATAAAAATAAATTGCAATTTAGCACATTTGTGTGAATGTTTTAGGAGGTACTATTACGGGGTACCTTTCTAAAATACAGCATCATGTTCTGACAGTGATAATTGACTATGATATTGCCATCTTTTTTCAGATGCTTTGAACTGCCCATCAACTTTGAGAACTTGACTCACCTGCTCCAAAACTCCAAAAGAAAGTTTGTTCTGTGGAATATGAGAATATATTGTAAAATGTAGATGCTGCTAATGAGGCTGAAATGAAAGCAAGGCTCTCAGTCCCATTCATTATTCCTGACATCTCCTTTTTATTTCATCCCACTGAAGGAAGTTAGTCATTTGAGTTTGAAACAACATGAATAAGAGTACAAATGATGACATCTATTAAATAATAATTGAACGAATAAATTCAGGTGCTAGACAGGTTTATCTGTAACCAAGTGTAATTTGACCTTGGATAGCTCTAAGCCACCTGTTACACACATGTTAAAATGAAAACAGTTTTGATTGAACTCAAAGAATACACATACAAAATAAAAGTTCAAGAATTAAAGGGTGCTGGTTAGGAGAGTTTACATATATCTTGGTGTGGTTTGAGGCTTTAAGGACGCAGATGGAGTCACAAATGAGGTTATGGAGTAGGTCAGTAAATCTAGGTGATCATCTGGCACTTCAGACACTAGTATCCAACTTAACTCTGCTGCAAAGCACTTCAGTGGGTCAGCAATCATCTGCTTCTCACACCACTCTGCTTTAAACATTCAGTCAATCGTCAATGGTTTGGTTCATTCTTTGTATCCAGGCAAACAATGTTAAGCACTAGTTAGTACCTTTTTGTAGTCCTCCTTGTTCTTTTCTTACTCCAGTGGCACTCCTGATATCACACGTACACTGGGCAATCGTTCTCCAAGCATGAACTCTGTTCACCTCACACTTGTCTCACACTACTGTCTCACACACCTGGTGCACTCAAATGAGCAGCCTTTTTATACTCTCAGGTTTGGGATTGGTGGCAGATCGTTAATGAGACAGGGCACATTTTCTCAGCGCCACAATGTAAATTAAATTAAGTAATATTTCAAAGGATCTATATATATATATATATATATATATATATATATATATATATATACATTAACATAATGTGAAGCAAAATTATTGGCATAGCAGATCTTGTACACTGTGTAATATAGGGTAATATACAACAGTTAGTTCTGGTCCTCAAATCTGATTGGACGAGAGACGTTCCATGAGCACTGATGGTCTGACAGGATCAGCACTCAGACGCTTCACTGTGTGTATCACTCCGCTTGTGTTCATGCCATTCTAAACTATGGCGTGAGAGCAGTGCATATCTGTTAGGAGTTAGTCTTTATTTTTGAAATGGCATATGTTAGCCAGCAGGTAGTGGCAAAATATATTTTTTGTGTGTAATATGAGCCAGTTGGAATCCATTGTTTACATACATCGCTTGTATTACCACTACGTTACTTAAGCTACGATATTGTTTTAAACGGCTTTAAATGAACAATTTCAGGACTAAGGCTATTTGCAGCTGAGAGACACAAAGGACTGTTTGATTACAGAACTCAGGGTGCTTACCGAGTTTCCACATTGGATACACACTGTTTAAAAATGGTGGAGGACATCACTGTTTCTATAGTGAATGAGTCTTGCGCGCCCGAGAAATACCCCCGCTTGGATGCTATTTTTCTTCAGATCAAGCCGTGATACTATTTCTGAAGTGAACTTTTTGAATTACTAACGGCGATTTGGACGCATCATTTGTTTTGAACCAGCATTGGCAGATTCTGATACGTAATGTACGTACGTACGTTCAATGCACAAATGCATAATTACGTAATTACCTACGACACTTGGCCTGCAGCCTCGTGCCGTGGCCAAATCACAGCAGTGCTGATGTAGGGCCATATCGCACTCTTGCTCGTGTGATATTACGATCTAAATTAATTAACTACTAAATTAATTAAAATTATTTATGGTGTTAATGTATTGTCTTTTGTAGTTACATGCATGACAACCTGTAATTTGCAACTACAAAATCATAACTTTTAGCCAACAGACTTGCTTTAAAGTGTTAAAAAAGAAAATAACACTTTAAAGCAAGTCTGTTGGCGAAAAGGTATGATTTTTTGGTTGCAAATTACAGGCTGTCATGCATGTAACTACAAAAGACAATACATTTGAGTACATGTATTTACACACACAAACACTGGAATAGAACATTACAACTGGAGTGGTTGCATTTTGCTCAAGTTTGCTCTACATGAATGTACTTGTTGCCACATCATGATGTTGTATCAGTTGTCTGAGATGGATACTCCAAGTCAGGGTAAGAGCATTCTGCACAATTGAATGGGAAAAAACAACAGTTACATGTTAAAAACAAGTCCATTACTGTATAGAAAAGAACATGTTACACAAACAAGATTAGGCCATGGCGCTTTGTGATGTCTTACCACCAGTAGCACAAAAGTCCGACAACTGTCTCTTTAGTAATATTTCAAAGGATGTATATTTATATATACTCATTAACATAATGGAAACAAAATTATTGGCATGGCAGATCTTGTACACTGTGTAATATGGGGTATTCATTTATGGTTTGTGCTCCTAAGATCATCTAATATGATTCCTGTTTTATAAAGACACAATCTGTACCACTGATCTTTTGTTGTGTCTTGTAGTGTGTCTGTTTGGATCTGCCATGTAACATTAAGAGTAAATGTTTTGATGACACATTTCAGTCAAGAAAAGGTAAAACATTTTAATAGCAGACTCATACAGTCAGCCAGGTTAACTACAAAGCTAATGATCAGGACAATCTATAAATGGGCACTCCACATGTTTATAACTGAGAGAAAATTATACAAACCTTAAATAACAATATTCCTCTGATGGTTTCTTTTTTTCAAGTTTGTGGCCTTATGAGCTTATCTGTATGTAATTGATTCCATGTTCATGAGAGCACTGTGACTCTGGTCCCACCCTGATAGTAAAACAAAGCATGATTGGTTGAAGATAGTATGTGCTAAGATTGGTCCGAGTACTGTAACCGTTATCTGACTGGCTAGAAGATGGGTGGAGTCTACCTATTTATAGATTTATGTGCACATCTTGACATTTGTTTCAAAATCTGCAAATGCATGGGAAGTGATCCACAAATGAATGCGCACGATGAATGCTGGACAGAGTTGTGTTTGTGAGTTAAAAATTATATTTGTCAATAGTTTTTTATTTGCAAATCTTATTTTATTTATTTGTGAATTCACTTTAATTTTGTGAAAATTCTAACATTGGTAAATCTCATTCACTTTGTGAATTAATTTAATTTTTTGGAAACTCCTTACATTTATTTGTGGATCTGATTCAATTTATTTGTGAACCAACTTTTTATTTGTAAATTTCTTTCCATTTGTATGTTAATATGAAACAAAACAACCCCATTCTCTGATTAGGTGCTGGCCATGCAACCTCACGGCCCGGCCACGTACTTCTCCTCGTCACACTCCTCCAGCATGAGGTACTCCCCTCCCTTCCTGGAGGGGAGGTGTTGCCCTCCCAGCCTTCCTTCTGCCGGCAGGTCTTCCCTGGCTCTCTGGAGCCCTGGGAGAGATGAGGGGAGTGAGAGGAAAAGAGTGAGGGGTGGAGACAGAGAGAGAGGAAAGAGAGAGAGAACATTTTGCTCGCCGGTCCATGGATACGGTGTCGCCTACTTTTCGCAGAACTGCCTGTTGTGCGTGAAAATCCCAGGAGATCAGCAAATAAAAAACAGCTGTCTGGCACAAACAATCATGGTCGAAATCACTGAGATCACAATTTTTCCCCATCCTGATGGTTGATGTATATATTAACTGAAGCTCCTGACACATATAAGCATGATTTTATCCATTGCACTGCTGCCACATGATTGGCTGATTAGATAAAAAGATGAATATGTAGGTGAACAGGTGTTCCAAATAAAGTTCCCATTGAGTGTATATTAATTATTATAAAAAAAAAAAGTGGGAAGACTTCTTCCCTGACTGTAGCCACCTGCTCTTGTCTACTCTCAAGGTGAGGCATTTGACATCTCAAATGAATCTATTTATAAAATTACTTACTCATAAGACTCAAAAAGACTGGTCACCACACACTGGTGTAATGATGTTTAGAGTAAGGGTCACTGAATGAATCATTTAATGAATTAATGTCTTTTTTTTGCTGAACTGATTCAAAAGCATCACTGGGATGAATCAAAATATACGTGATATTGTTGGGAACAGGATTTGACAAAAAATGTATTATGTACTCCACTGTGAAGCTGCCTCATCATGACATCTGTCATCCAGTGACATTAATCACAAAACATTTAGGACTCCATTTACACCTGTATTTAGCAACATTCAAAATGGTTGATAAAGCTGTGTGTGTAATTTCAGCACAACTAGTGTCAATTGGTAGGGCTAAACAATTTGGACAACACATCTAATTGCAATTATTTTGAAAAATGTTGCGATTGCGTTGTGATATAAACATAAAAAAAAAAAAAAAAAATGAAACTGTTGTGTGTTACAATCTTAAACAGTATATATGTGTGTGACAATCTTAAACAATGTATGCCTCCAAACAAATTATGATTGACGTATGTTACTAACTAGAAAATATGCACTAAAACTGAAACAATAAAATGATCATTGAATGTGAAGACGTGATAAACTGCAGCTGCATTTCTGACACAGGATGTGGGCGGAACTTAGAAACAGTCTCTAGGACAGGAAGTTCTCTAGGCAGGGAGCTGATAAAAACAAACCAACAGAATGATTGAAACTTATCTCTTAATATATTGGAGATGCCCCTGCGTCAAATATAAACCAATAAAAATGAGTAAAAACAAGAACAAAGGAATACTCCCTGGGTCAGAAATGTAGAAAAAAAGGGAACACAGGAGAAACAGGGTCTTTCGAGTGGAACTTACGTGCGAAGCAGACAGGATCCCCAGCTGGGCGAATTATTTTTGTACTTATTCTTTCTTGTTAATAAATACAATTTGTACCTTGAAAACTTGACTTAGTCTCCTCAAAAACGAACACGACAATACCTTTAAGCCAAACTTATACCATGTTTTGCCAATGCTCTTGTCACAGGTCCTCCTCGACCCAACAGTGATCGCTGGCATGGGAGTCGGACGCACAGGTATGAGGCTATAAACGCAATGGCCTTTAGCCTCAGTTGCTAGTTCGTCTCTTAAGGCCAAGAGAATGAGCTTAACACACCGCGTAGCTGGCTACAGTTACACACACCCCCTAAACCTCAATTCCAACCGGGTCACGATACCAGTGTCAACGGTCCTACTCGACCTGCCATAAGTGGGATTTGAACCAGCAATCCTTAGCATGGGAGTTGGACGCGTTAACAAGGAGGCTATAAAAGACATGGTTTTTAGCCTTGGACGCTAGTGCATCTCTTAAGACCAGGAGAGTGAGGTTTACACACTGCACAGTTATCACGTACCAGCTTCGTAAAGTTACTCTCTACTGCCATTAGATATACTGTTCTAGAGTGTATTCACACTTGAGTCCTCTTAAAAAGAACCAAATTAAATAAATACTTAAAACAGTGAAACAGATTAGCATTGCTTATATTTCCACTGTTAACTTTTTATGTCCAATTTGTGAAAGGGTAAACCGTTTCATATTTTTTTTTAAAACCCAGTCAACTTTTGCATTGCATTATTGCAATATTATTAATAAATATAACTTATTCAATTAAGGACTTATTAAATAAATTACTATTGAATAATATGCCCTTATCTCACCTTCTGTCCACATCAAATCAGTTAGTAAATTGTAGCATCCTAACATAGTATGTAAAATTCTGCCATTTGCTTTCTCTGCACTATGCTATAAAACCATAAAACTCATAAATAAAAAAATATATATTTTATGAGCATTGCTGCAGGGCTTGAAAGCTGAATAGAAAGGTAGGCTTATATGCTATTCACTACTGTATTAAATTTGCTGTAAATCCCCAAAAAACAGACATTAGCATCTAACAGTGGAATTTAAAGCAAAGTTGTTTGTCATTCATGCATGAAATGAATTTCACAAGGGTTCAAACCTTTACTAAGTTTGCAGATGTGCATAATTGGGAATTTAGCATCCTAATTGACGCCTACCATCATTCATGAGTTAATTTCAAAGAGACTTTTCTCAGCTGATGAGAAAGTTTGCTACCTACTGACTCAGACAGATCGATCTTTACTGTCAATGCCTTCATCTGCTGTCCAATTCCATCGGAAGGTACAAGTGGAACGGCAAGAACATCAATACTGACCCCATCTCAAAGGTTTCTGAAGGAAAAGACTTGTGTCCTGGTTTGTTTTCTCATGCATGCTGTAACTTCTTATCTTTAGTGTGTCATCAAAATGGAAATATGTATTTCAACATGATTTCACCGGAAACTGCCGTGTTAGATTTGCTTTTGCACTCAAATGTGGTCCAAATGTGCCAATTTGTCAACAGCACCACCATGTTAATGCCCCGAATATCACTCATGTTGTTCCTTTGAAGTTACATTTTGATCTTCGGCTAGTGAAATACTACTGTACATTTGCAAAAATATTTAAAAGAATGCAGTTTTGGTCTCTGTACTGTTAGGATTAGGTTTAGGGTTTTGATAAGAGCTGGGAGTATATTCATTTAACCACAACTCAAACATTTCATTCAGACAAAGTTTGGTCATGGCTTGGGCATTCATTTTGTGTGAAAATGCAGATAAGTTCAACTGTAATTCCTGCTTCTGCTACTGGGGAGCATCTTGGATATTTGGACAGCCAAAATTCAACATGGCTGACAGAAGTAGTGATGTACCAAGTACCATTATCTTCTACAGTAGATACATTAAAGGGTTCATGACATGCCTTTTTTCATTATTTTAACCCCCTGAGACCCCCGTGTGACTGTTGTGTGCATTTTCCATTTTCCATTGTAACTAGTAGCACCTAAAAACAAGCCAAAAAAATTAAATTGTGTTGGTTATTCATGTTTTATAGATGTTACAGACATTAGTGGAAAGCTGAATAAATTATTCTTCTTCAAAGTAATTTCCAGCACCTTCCAGTCACTGCCAACCATGTCAAAATAGCCACAGGGCTAAGGAGGAGTCATCAGGGTTCCGAATGTATGGGGTCTCCTGGGAGAGAAGCGCACAGTTTTACCTCTGCCGAGGGAAAGGTCTCTAGGTGCAAGCAATCCACCCGGCCAGACCGTCAGCGTGTTACCGAAATCTACCGGCTCGAACCTGAGAAAACACGGGACGATACTGACTCAACCCTGAGATTGTAAAATCTTGCAAAGGTATTAGGTGTTGCCCAACCCGCTGCTCTACATATGTCTGCCAGGGAGGTGCCTCTGGCCAGTGCCCACGAGGACGCAACACTCCTTGTTGAGTGTGCTCGGACCCGCTAGGGGGCACGGCCTGTGTGTGATAGGTCAATGAAATGGCATCCACCACCCAGTGGGAAAGCCTCTGTTTGGATACAGCGTTTCCTTTCCGCTGTCCACCAAAGCAGACAAAGAGCTGCTCAGAACGTCTAAAGCTCTGCGTGCGGTCCAAGTAGGTATGCAAAGCAGGTACCAGACACAGCAACGAAGGGGCTGGGTCTGCCTCCTCCCGGGGCAGCGCTTGCAGGTTCACTACCTGGTCTCTGAAGGGCGTGGTAGGAACCTTTGGTACGTAGCCAGGTCGCGGTCTTAGGATCACATGTGTGTCATAAATACATAAAGACTGAAACAGATTAACATTGCTTATATTTCCACTGTTAACTTTTTATGTCCAATTTGTGAAAGGGTAAGCCAACTTTTCATTTTTTTTTTTAAAAACCCAGTCAACTTTTGCATTTGGATAATGACTGAGGAGGAGGTCCAGTAGAGGCATCCTCTGGACTCGTCAGAACCGGCCGGACGGGGAACAGTCGTGGGGCGGGGGCTCCGTGTCCAGCATGACGGGACTGTTGAGGTGTGGAGGCAGAGCGCCGTGAGAATGGCATTTGCGGGCCAGGTGACCCAGAGACTAAGGAAATAGCTCTTTTACTGAGAATGTGGGTACCGCAGCCCCGTCTAAGGAAATAAATTCAACAAAATATTCTCCTCCCGGCCTTCCACCGGGGGACGGAGAGCTCTGCTTACCCACTCCGGAGCTAACGTCTTGGTCCCTGGGTCGATCGTCTCAGGAACGCCTGGGAGCCTTGCGGGTCCTCAAGGTGGTCCGTGAGACGGGGGGCGTCGACTTCCTGCAGGGTGCTCTACGCATGGGCTGGGAGCTGGGCCCGGGTTGAGGTGGAGCAGGGCATGTCTTCCCCGCAGGAGGACGCCCTCGGCAAGCAGACTGGGCATGGCCCATGGCGGAAGGTTTGCGGCGGGGCAGGATATGTGAGATGGCCTCCATCTGTTTCTTCACCTCAGAGAACTGCTGGGTAAAGTCCTCAACGGTGTCGCCAAAGAGGCCGAACTGGGAGACAGGGGTGTTGAGGAAGCACACTTTGTCGGCCTCACGCATCTTGACCAATTTCAGCCATAGATGACGTTCCTGGACCACGAGTGTGGCTATCGCCTGCCCGAGTGACTGCGCTGTGACCTTCATGGCTCTGAGGGGGAGGTCGGTCGCTGAGCGCAATTCCTGCAGCAGGTCGGGATCAGGGCTACTCCCGTGCAGATCTTTCAGTGCCTTGGCCTGGTGGACTTGCAGGCGGGCCATGGCATGCAGGGCGGAAGCGGCGTGTCTAGTGGCGCTGTAGGCTTTGGCAGTCAATGAAGTCGTTATCCTACAGGCCTTGGAGGGGAGTACAGGGTAGGGTTCTCGGGACACAAGTGGTGCACAACAGCCCTATCCACCGGAAGAATCACTGTGTACACGTGGGCCACTCTGCCGTTGAGGGTAGCGAGAGCATATGAGCGAATGGCTTTGTGATATATGGAGAGGGGTGCCCTCCATGCAGACATTGTCACAGTAAAACAACGGAAGCAAAGATGCAAGTCACTCTTTTAATGTGAGAGGTCAGAACACACGAAACAGTACAGAATAACGGGAGGGGCTGGAGAGAGTGAAGGAGTGAATCCAGTGCAGGTGGAATCCGGATGAGATGAACTATGAAGACACCGAACAGGGACACGAACCAGAAAGATAGCGGACAGGAAAACAACCGAACAAACACTGAGGACATCAAACCAACGATCTGACAAAGAGAGGAAATAGAGATGAGTATAAATACATGGTGGTAATAAGCAGCAGCTGGTGCAGTGAATGAGATCAGCTGGCACGCTGATCAATGGAACAAGCTGTAACGCCCACTAACACACGCTCAAACACACAGAACAACAATAACACGGGACATGAAGGAAACAGCGAATTCATGAATCGTGACAGTACTCCCTCCTAGGAACGCCTCCTGGCGTCCCCAGACTCCTTTACCTGTCGATTGTAATCATCAATAAGGGAATGATCCAGGATGTCTCTAGCAGGCACCCAACTTCTCTCCTCCGGACCGTAACCTTCCCAGTCCACCAAGTACTGGATTCCGCGTCCCTCCGCCTAGAGTCCAGAATACGGTCAACCGAATAAGTGGGTTCCCCTTCTACGAGTCGCGGCGGTGGGGGAACCGGGCTGGCGGGTTAATGCGAGAATAAAAGACGGGTTTGATTTTGGATACATGAAACACGGGATGAATTCTCCTGTACACTGGAGGAAGATTGAGGCGGACTGCCACCGGACTAATGATCTTGGTGACAGCTGAACGGGCCAATGAATTTAGGAGCAAGTTTATTAGAAACGGAGCGGAGAGGAATGTTCTTGGTAGAAAGCCACACTTTGGAACCGACGACGTATACGGGAGGTCTCGACCGGTGGCGATCGGCCTTGGCCTTGGTGCGCGCTCCCGCTTGGAGTAGAGTCTCACGGGCTCTAGTCCAAGTGTGACGACACCTCTGGACTAAAGCGTGAGCGGAGGGGACCGCGACTCGGACTCCAGACTAGGAAAAATTGGTGGCTGGTAACCTAGACTACACTCAAACGGAGATAGGCCCGTGGATGATACTGGTAATGAATTGTGGGCGTACTCCACCATAGACAATTGTTGGCTCCATGAGGAAGGATTCTTGGAGACCAGACATCGCAACGCTCTTTCCAGATCCTGGTTGGCTCTCTCAGTTTGACCATTGCTCTGGGGATGAAACCCTGAGGACAGACTAACAGTCGCACCCAGTAATCTACAAAACTCTTGCCAAAATTTGGACACAAACTGGGGACCTCTGTCGGAAACCACGTCCATCGGGAGGCCATGTAGCCGAAAGACGTGGTTGACGACTGTAATCGCTGTCTCCTTGGCTGAGGGTAATTTGGGCAAGGGAATGAAGTGGGCCGCCTCGAGAACCGGTCCACCACGGTCAAAACTACCGTGTTACCCTGAGAGGGTGGGAGGGCGGTGACGAAATCTAGCGCGATATGGGACCAGGGTCTCGAAGGGACCGGCAGCGGTTGGAGGAGCCCGTCTGGGGGTCGATTGGAGGTCTTACCAGTGGCACAAACTGAGCAAGCCAAAACAAAACTGTGAACGTCGCGAGCCATATGGGGCCACCAAAATCGTTGTTTGACTAAAGATGTAGTGCGACTAACTCCTGGGTGACAGGCCACATTGGAACAATGCCCCCACTGAATGACGTCGGACCGTAATCCCTCCGGCACAAATAAACGGTTCGGTGGACAGCCGACCGGAGGCGTTACCCCTTGTAAGGCCGTCTTGACCTTCGATTCGACCTCCCATGTGAGTGTAGAGACAATTAAGGTCTCTGGAAAAATGCACTCGGGAGTAGACGGGCGATCGGAATGGTCAAAAATGCGCGATAAAGAATCAGGTTTGATGTTCTTGGAACCTGGGCGGTACGAGAGAGTAAAGTCAAAACGTCCGAAAAAAGTGCCCACCGAGCCTGCCTAGAGTTCAATCTTTTAGCGGTTCTAATGTATTCCAGATTCTTATGGTCGGTCCAGACGATAAAGGGTACCCCGACCCTTCTAACCAGTGACGCCATTCTTCCAACGCTAACTTGACTGCCAACAACTCTCGATTACCAATATCATAATTACGCTCGGCGGGTGACAGACGGTGAGAAAAAACGCGCACGGATGCATTCTGTCGTCAGAAGGAAAACGTTGGGATAACACTGCACCTACCCCCACCTCTGACGCATCGACCTCCACCACGAACTGACGTGATAAATCAGGGGTAACCAGGATGGGGGCCGAAACGAAGCGGCCTTTCAGTTTGGCAAACGCAGCCTCAGCTGCGTCTGACCACCTGAACGTAGTTCTGGGGAGGTCAAGGCGATCAGAGGCGAGGCCAGTTGGCTGAAATTGCGAATAAACCGCCGGTAAAAATTGGCGAACCCCAGAAACCTCTGTAGGGCCTTACGGGAGTCCGGACTTGGCCAATCCACCACAGCCTTAACCTTCTCAGGATCCATACGCATCCCCTCAGACGACACAATATACCCTAAGAAGGGAACCGACTGTGCATGAAAAGCGCATTTCTCCGCCTTGACAAAAAGCCCATTCTCTAGGAGCCTCTGAAGCACTCGTCGAACGTGCTGCACGTGTTCCTGGAGAGAAGAAGAAAAATCAATATGTCATCCAGGTAGACATACATGAACTGGTCGACCATATCTCGCAGCACGTCATTGACGAGTGCCTGGAAGACTGCTGGGGAGTTGGACAAGCCGAAAGGCATGACCAAGTATTCAAAGTGACCCCTGGGGTGTTAAAAGCAGTCTTCCATTCATCCCCCTTCCTAATGCGGACCAAATGATAAGCGTTACGTAAATCCAATTTTGTGAAGACCGACGCTCCCTGCAACCTCTCGAAGGCTGAAGACATCAGTGGCAAAGGGTAAGTATTCTTTACCGTGATGCTGTTCAGCCCCGGTAGTCAATACAAGGTCGCAGGGATCCGTCCTTCTTCCCCACAAAAAGAACCCCGCCCCGCTGGAGAAGAGGAAGGACGGATGAACCCCGCTGCTAGAGAATCAGAAATATATTTCTCCATGGCCTCTCTTTCTGGAACAGAAAGTGAATATAATTTGCCCTTAGGCGGAGACGTACCTGGCAGTAACTCTATGGCACAGTCATAGGGACGATGCGGAGGGAGGGAAGCAGCTGAGACTTACTGAACACTTCCTTCAGGTCTAGGTACTCCGTGGGCACGTTTGACAAATCCACTGCTACCTCCTGAAACGAAGAGACAGAAACAAACGGACAAGCAGACACAAGACAGGACTCATGACATTTATTGCTCCACTCTGATACTGATCTCTGCCGCCAGTCTATCTTGGGATTGTGTTCAATGAGCCAGGGGTGTCCTAAGACAATAGATGCAAGGGGGGAGTCCAGAATATAAAAGGAGATGGTTTCAGTGTGGTTGCCAGATACGCAGAGTGTGATGGGTCCAGTGGTGAATGAGATAGTGGGAAGCGCTTGGCCGTTGAGGGCTTGAACTGCAATGGTGTGGGTGAGAGGCAGAAGGGGAACCTGATTCTTGATTGCAAAGGAGTAATCCATGAAATTACCTTCTGCCCCGGAGTCCAGTAGTGCTTGACAGTCGAGGGATTGGGCTGCCCATCGTAGTCTTACCGGGAGGAGCATAGATGTTGACGAGGTCTTCTCAGCGGAGATCCCACCCGACAGTAGCCTCTGATTTACTGCCGGGCTTGCCCTTTTACCGGGCAGTTGAAAGCAAAGTGTCCCGCTGTGCCGCAGTAAAGACAAAGGCCCTGGGATCTCCGCCTCTCCTTCTCCTCCCGGAAAGCCGAGCTCGCCCGACCTGCATGGGCTCGTGATCGTAGACGGGGCTGACCGCGTCCCCGCTGCTGGCTCGCAGCGTCTCCGTTGCTCCAGACAACCGAGCGGTTGCCCTCCGATGTTCCACTCGGAGAGTCGGGAATCTACACGGAGCGCCAGTTCGATCAACCCGTTTAGTGTAGTAGGCAAGTCCAGAGCATAGATCTCTCTTTGAACGCGGTCAGCCAGCCCATGCAGGAACATGTCCCACTGCGCCTCCTCGCTCCACTGACACTCTGCTGCCAAGGTCCGAACTCAATGGAGTAATCAGACACGGATCTCTCATTTTGTTTAAGGTCCGCGAGAATCCGTGCCGCTTCTCTGCCCGCGACTGCCCGGTCAAAAACTCTCTTCATTTCAGTGGCGAGTGTCTGGAACGAGGTGCAGCATGGATCTTGGTTCTCCCACACCGCCGTTCCCCAGAGCGCTGCCCTCCCAGTCAGTAGTGTGAGCACAAATGCGACCTTGCTTTGTTCATTGGCAAAAGTTCTGGGCTGCAGAGAGAAGTGCATAGAACAACGTGTTAAAAATGCCCTGCAAAAATTCGGCTCACCGTTGTAAGACTCGGGAACAGGTAGGCGGGGCTCTGACTGAGAGACATTCTCTGGTGGTACAGGGGGAGCGGGCGGTGTGGGTGGCGCAGCGGGAGCACGCATAAGCTGAAACTGTTGAGTGAGCTCGGACACCTGCGTCACGAGAGCAGAAATAGCCCGACCCGTCTCATTCATATTTCTCTCCTGGGAATCCATCCGTGCCATGCTGGATCTGATGAAATCTTCCAGAGAAGAGGAGGTGCCACTTGCTGCTTCCATGCTTGGTCAGATCGTTCTGTCACAGTAAAACAACGGAAGCAAAGATGCAAGTCACTCTTTTAATGTGAGAGGTCAGAACACACGAAACAGTACAGAATAACGGGAGGGGCTGGAGAGAGTGAAGGAGTGAATCCAGTGCAGGTGGAATCCGGATGAGATGAACTATGAAGACACCGAACAGGGACACGAACCAGAAAGATAGCGGACAGGAAAACAACCGAACAAACACTGAGGACATCAAACCAACGATCTGACAAAGAGAGGAAATAGAGATGAGTATAAATACATGGTGGTAATAAGCAGCAGCTGGTGCAGTGAATGAGATCAGCTGGCACGCTGATCAATGGAACAAGCGGTAACGCCCACTAACACACGCTCAAACACACAGAACAACAATAACACGGGACATGAAGGAAACAGCGAATTCATGAATCGTGACAGACATCAGCTCATCATGCACCTCTGGGAAAAAAGGGACCGGGGGGGGGACACGGACAATAATCGCAATGGCTGTGGGGAGGACGGAGGGTTCCAGTCCAGCCCCACGCTGGTGGCGGTCCAGGCAAGCATATCAGACATCTGCGCGTCAGCCTCAGCCTGGGCGTGCTGACACGAAGGCGGCAGCCCAGGGGAGTCATCATCCACCTCGAGTTCTAGAGGATAGGCAGACTGGCTGTGAGGCGAGCCGCTGTTGCCTCGAGTACGGACGGGATTCAACGAGCATGCCGGGGGGCGGGTGGTCCGAGGAGGCGTACCCGGTGGAGCTGCACACACTGCCGTCCGCAGATCTCCTCCATCACCAGCCGCATCGTACTCAATCCCGTGGGAAGAAGGAGCAATGTGGAGCGGCTGGAGTGGCATTGAAAGCGAGCCATGACCGCAACGTTGCCATGGTCATGCTCTCGCAGTGAGAACATGAACCATCCACAAATGCTGCCTCGGTGTGATCGCAACCCAGACACACGAGACAAAGCCTGTGGCTGTCTGAAGCGGAGAGCACTCTACCGCATCCAGGAACTACACAGGGGCAGAAAGGCATCTTTATAAAGATGCGTCCTGAAAAGGACATTCAACACCAGCTGTGTATTTGCTATTTTAGAGGAAAATACTCTTTTAGAGAAAATCACTCTTTTAAGTAACTCTTTTAGTTTTTGTGCTGTTGAAGCGCCCAGGGGCAAACTGCACTGCCATGCAGTGAAGGAGAAAGCCACTGAAGTGCGCCGTAGATCTAACAGCAGGCAAGCGTCAGAGGAACAGGAATGGGTGTGTAACTCGCAGCTGACTGCATACATGACCATCGGCTCCGAAGAAAATTTCTGAATGAACTCAATGTATTTCCCCGCTTTTATACCTGTATGTTCGGGGGCGGGGTATGCAAATACTGTCTGCCTAATTCTCATTGGACTTTTTTCATAGATAATAGGCATATTCGACGCTCAAGAGAGACCCCTAGTGTCGCTACTTCAACAACGTCGAAGTGAACGACAGATGGGGAACCCTAGTTTGAAATTAAGCAGGCATGGGAGAATCTCCTTCATCTATTTAGGTGCCATGGATTCATTTGGATCTCTCTGATCTGTGGGATATGGTGTTGTGTTCATTTGATGGCTATTCATGGATAATCCTACAGAATGCATTTACTAATGCTAATGAATAGAATCGTATTGCACAGAGATAAAATAAAGTACACTGCCTGGCCAAAACAAAAGAAATTCACATATTCTAATATTATGTTGGACCGCCTTTAGTTTGATTATGTTGCGCATTCAACATGGCATTGTTTTGACAAAATTTTGCATCGTCACAACATTTATTTCTATCCAGAGTTGCATTCATTTTTGCTCGTGATCTTGTATTGATGACGGGAGAGTAGAACGACTTCATAAAGTGTTCTCCAGCACATCCCAAAGACTTTTGAAGGGGATAAGGTCAGGACTGTGTGGTTGCCAATTCATGGGTGAAAATGATTCCTCATGTTCCCTGAACCACTTTTTCACAATTTGAGCCCGATGAATCTTGGCATTGTCATTCTGAAATATGCCTGTGCTGTCAGGGAAGAAGAAAATCCGTTGATGGTATAACCTGGTCATTCAGTACATTCAGGTACTCAGCTGACTTCATTTTATTGCCCCTAGACATTGCAGAGCCTAGACCTAACCAATTGAAGCAACCCCAGATCATAAGGCCTCTAGAGGTTTGTACAGTGGGCACTATGGATGACGGGTGCATCTCATGCATAGTGTATTATTTTACTGGTCATATGTTTATCAGGGCACTGACGTGCGAGAAAAGAACAGATGTTTTAATGAGGAAAATCAAATGAAACTAGAGACTCTCCTCTTTACAACTAAACAGGTGTAAATGAAAAAACTTAAAAAGATTTCTTAGCAGAGGCACTATTGTTGGTGCTGCGTCCGTAGAAGCGTGTCAATGAAATTGAAATGTTGTGTCACATGAGCAAAAGCTAACCCTTTAATAGACAGTCTAAATTATTTTGAACAGTATTCAGTTGGTTTTTATTCATTTAAATTCTGCGTTGTGTATAGCGAAGTCAAAATACAACGTCCACGCATGTTCTTTGAGGTTCACTTACAATATTAGTTAAGTGTTTGCACAAAAAAAAGAGTCATATATATACACTCACCTAAAGGATTATTAGGAACACCATACTAATACTGTGTTTGACCCCCTTTCGCCTTCAGAACTGCCTTAATTCTACGTGGCATTGATTCAACAAGGTGCTGAAAGCATTCTTTAGAAATGTTGGCCCATATTGATAGGATAGCATCTTGCAGTTGATGGAGATTTGTGGGATGCACATCCAGGGCACGAAGCTCCCGTTCCACCACATCCCAAAGATGCTCTATTGGGTTGAAATCTGGTGACTGTGGGGGCCATTTTAGTACAGTGAACTCATTGTCATGTTCAAGAAACCAATTTGAAATGATTCGAGCTTTGTGACATGGTGCATTATCCTGCTGGAAGTAGCCATCAGAGGATGGGTACATGGTGGCCATAAAGGGATGGACATGGTCAGAAACAATGCTCAGGTAGGCCGTGGCATTTAAACGATGCCCAATTGGCACTAAGGGGCCTAAAGTGTGCCAAGAAAACATCCCCCACACCATTACACCACCACCACCAGCCTGCACAGTGGTAACAAAGCATGATGGATCCATGTTCTCATTCTGTTTACGCCAAATTCTGACTCTACCATCTGAATGTCTCAACAGAAATCGAGACTCATCAGACCAGGCAACATTTTTCCAGTCTTCAACTGTCCAATTTTGGTGAGCTCTTGAAAATTGTAGCCTCTTTTTCCTATTTGTAGTGGAGATGAGTGGTTGTGCGTGAAAATACCAGTAACTGTTCAGATTGTGAAATACTCAGACCGACCCGTCTGGCACCAACAACCATGCCACGCTCAAAATTACTTAAATCACCTTTCTTTCCCATTCTGACATTCAGTTTGGAGTTCAGGAGATTGTCTTGACCAGGACCACACCCCTAAATGCATTGAAGCAACTGCCATGTGATTGGTTGATTAGATAATTGCATTAATGAGAAATTGAACAGGTGTTCCTAATAATCCTTTAGGTGAGTGTATATATATGTAAAACAATATCATTTTTCTCCCTCATTCTGACCCTCTATCAGAAACGCATAATTTTGGGGCTGCTTCTCCTTTAAGACTTAACAGTAAACACCCACTGTTATGAATGCATCTCTGCTCTTCACCAGTCTGCTCTCTCCTTGCCATCTCACTGCTCACTGATGTTTGGTAGGCTATGGAAGTTATTAAAGGTAAAACTGGCATTGATGTGTTTTTTGTGGAGGTGTCAGATGCAAATGTCTACTGCAGTGTGACATCACAATGTGGAAGAAATAGAGAATGAGTCATTTTGGCAGCTTGGTTTCAAACAATGCACTTTTTGCAATGAGGAGGACATTTCAGTGAAGGAATTTGCATCTTTTTACAGTACAATGACCTCTTAAATGGTAAATGGTCTGCACATATATAGCGCTTTTTTAACCTTAGTGGTATTGAAAGCACTTTACACTGCGTCTCATTCACCCGTTCACACACACTCACACACCAATGACGACAGAGCTGCCATGCAAGGCACTAGCCTGCCATTGGGAGCAAATTGGGGTTCAGTGTCTTGCCCAAGGACACTTCGGTAACCAAACTTAAATGTCAAAAGATTTGTTCATGTCCCCTCTAAGATATTTTTTTTCTTTATTTAATAATTCAAGCATCAGAGGGTTAAATAATCATATTTACAAATTCCAGGTATAGCCCTTAGACTCATTTTAATTAACAAAGTTAATTGGATTAGCTAAATGCAGAATGAATACATAAGTCTTTCAATTTATCTTTGCATAGCACTGCATAACACATTCATGGACAGAGTAAATGTATCTGTTCTGTGAATTTGAAAGGTTTTTGTTTTGTTTCTTGATTTCTTCTGAAAAAAAAGGATAAAATACCTCTTCTAATTTGAGTGCCGTGCTTTTAATATGCAATAACAGACAGCATGCATATTTTCATTAGCTACTCTCAAATGCCAGCATTAAGAAAAGTCTGCCCATTATAGCTGCCTTGAATGCAACATTTCATTGTTTTAGGTATGAGGAACAGTAAACTGAAGGACAGTTGTGGCATAAATTGAAACCTCATTCACAACATAGCAACCTGTAAATAAATCAAATAGCAGAGATATTTTGCCAGTTGTGATTATTTTGAGTAATTCTACATCTAATTGAATTTGAAGAGGCAGGCTGCAAGAGACTTCACTCTAAAATGAGTTAATTAGTTTGGAGGTGGCAGTGGAAACAGCAGAAAAGCATAACCAAAAACACACCTTGATTATTGTCTTGACTCATTGTCTGTGAAACATTACCATATATGTTATTCTCCATTTCATTCTCAAACCATTCTGTGTTTGAACATTTCCTGTGCATAACAGCCTGTCTTATCAGTGTTCTAAAAGGGAAGTTTCTATAATTTGAATCAGATATAATAAATTACAAATCTTGGGAAAGAATATAACTAGCTGGCATTTGCGTTTGCTTGACATTGTGTTTATCATTCAAGTGTTTAATCCCAGTAAAGTTACATGTTTACCAATATTCATGAGTTCTTAGTATTGCATAGCACTGCTGTAGTTTAGAATTTCCTTATGTGTGTCTCGCCATTTTCAACTTAGTTTTACTCCAGTCGCAGAAACGTTGTTGCACCACCTTCCATTGAACTCTGTGCAGTTTAGACAGATTAAGACAATGTAAATCTACATCTAAAATCGATATAAGGTTATTCCCCATTCATTTATATTAATCTGTTTATAAATATGGATTTATTTGGATTTGTGGCAGTTTTACTAATATACATAATCATTTGTTTAGCATGTTACCATCTCTCCAATATAACTTCCAAAGAAAGATTAAAGTTATAGTTCACCCAAAAATGAAAATTCTCTCATTATTTACTCACCCTCATGTCATTCCTGGTGTGTATGAGTTTCTTTTTTCTGCTGAACACAAATAATCATTTTTATTAAAAAAAATCTACACTCTGTAGGTCCATACAATGAAGTGGATGGTGGCCAGAACTTTGATGGTCCAAAAGCCATGTAAAGTCAGCATAATCAATAAGACTCCAGTGGTTAAATCTATTTCTTTACAAACAATATGATAGGTGTGGGTGAGAAACAGGTCAATATTTAAGTACTTTTTTTTACTATAAATCTCCACATTTTGTTTTTGGAGATTCACATTTTTTGTGCATATTGCCACCTGATGGTAGGGAGGAGAATTTATAGTAAAAAAAGGACTTAAATATTTAACTGTTTCTCACCCACACCTATCACATGGAATCTGAAGACATTGACTTAACCACTGGAGTCATGTGGATTACATTTATGCTGCTTTTATGTCCTTTTGGAGCTTAAAAATTGTGGTACCCATGCAGCTGCATTGTGAGGACCAACAATGCAGAAATATTCTTCTAAAAATCTTTGTGTTCAGCAGAAGAAAGAATGTCATCTGGGATGTATGAGGGTGAGTTATGATGAGAGAATTTAAATTTTTGCAGTGAACTTTTCCTTTAAGGCTGTATTGTAATTGTTATATTGCATATTGCTGCTTATTTATGTTTAATAAATTATATTATCACCGTCATTACTGAATATTTACTTTGGTTTACAGTTTTATTGTATGCATAATATTTTTATAGTACGGTTTATTTGCATTGTCCGCTGAGGCTGTACATTTTAATTGTGAAAATAATTATGGGTTTCTATTGAATCATATCAGCCATATTGTGGGTTGCACCTCTTAAATTTGGGCTATTTTATGTGCAGTACATTGCAAACATTACTGCGAGGTGGACACATTGAATAATCATTCAAACATATAACTAAGAGTGCTATTTATCTTCATCAATGAAAGTAATGTCTAGATTAAAAATAAGATTTATCTGCGCAGAGGAGCAGTCCCTAATGTTTAAAAAACGAAACAATGTTCCTCTACAAGTAACTTGCAAATTTAGGGGTCAACCCAAGATGATGACAGACGTCAGGAGCGTATATTCCGAAGGGGATGGGGTGAGATAACCTCCATGCAAGAATATATTTCAAGAATGTGCATTTGAATTAATAATGTTCTTTTCTTTTTTCTGTCAACATGTATAGCTAGATCACTTCTTATGAACATCTTATAATTTAGAACTGAAGAACTTTTGAGAAGATTTTCATGAATCTCACCCCAGAATATCATAGATATTTTGGGATGGGCTTTTTTGACTTGGGCAAGTAAGCAGCCACCTAGCAACTGCACACACTAGCCTATTTTTAAGATGTATCCATTTCAATTGAATAACAAATTTCCATCTAATTTAATTGAATAGTCTTGAAGAAAATGTAATGAATAAAACTTGCATTTTGTAAGAGTTGTAAATGTTATTTTGTTAAAGATTTGGCAATTCAATTAGATAGAAATGTGTTATTCAATTGAAATGGATACATCTTGAAAATAGGCTAAAATATTTTTGGATTGCAGCATCTCCCTGTCAACTACCCAAAACACCCTAGCATTGTGTCAGTGAGTTTTACACAGGCAAGCACCACTTAAATATTTTGCAGCTTTGTGGCATAAATTACTAATGTCATAACTTAAACAATTAGATGTCTCTTTGACCTCTAACATGCTGTCATGCATGACTAAAAGTCTTCTGTTTTGTCTGTCTGGAGAGATAACTGTGTCTTTGTTCTTCCGGTTTCAGTCTTATTGAATCTATATCAAGCAGGAAGGAATATTAATAATGTATTTAGCTTTGGGGAGCCTACGGGCCTGTCATTGTATGACAAATGAGGGCTGTTCACTCATGACAGGTGAAGACGTGGATAATGTAATGTAAGTTACTGCTAAAAGCATGTTAAACTCCATTTACTATTTATCAGCTGTCATCAGGCTCATTCTATGGAAAGGAAAATCATGTCATAGCCGAAGGGCTCTGATAGGCCTTTCCATTGCGATAGAATGTTTGTAAAAAAATATATGTTACTGATGTGCCCACAATAACCACAAAAAAGCACTTTTCATGCATGAAGGCTTACTTGAGTGTGACCAATGTCTTCATAAACATCCTCTCCAAGGATGATTAGAGATCCTTTTCAAGAAATGTAATGAAAGTTTGACTTAAAGTGACCAGAGAAAAATGAAGGTCATTCCATAAGGTGCTTTACAGTGTCATATTTGAAAAAAAACAAAAAGAATAAAAAAGTGCTAAAACCTATATAGTCTATTGTTTTGTTTTGTTTATATCCCATGATCAAGAATGGGTTTTAAAATCATAGGACAGTTATGCATGGCACGTTGTATGTGGGCTGGATTTAAGGGTGGCTCATAAAGTGTTGAAACTGTGATAATGGAAACTGCCTCTGGGTGCCATTTTGATAAACATGTGCTATTACAGAAATGGTTTTATCAATGTGTTTACCACTTACAGTCTTTAGCCTCATAACTGAACGTTGAGGTGACTCAACGCTAAATGTGTTTGCTTTCTTCTCCTTACTCTTTTTTCATCTCACAGGGTGGATATGAAAGGGTCATCTCCCCACCATTACAACATCATTCTTTTCCTTTTCAGCCTCTTTTCTTGAGATCGCAGTGGAGATAACCCATTATTTGTGCTTTAGAGGAGAACTTTCCAATGCTAGCAAAGTCAGTCGCATCATTTTCCAGGCAGTTTTGGGAGTAAAGTAAAAAAAACAAACACTTTTTCACAGTAACATGGACGTTTTTAGAGCCTTTCAATGTGGTTGTGTCACATTTCAGTGGCTTTCGGTGGCTAGCCATAAAAGCTGTGTTTTTCAGATGCTGTGTCAAGTTAAATGTTTTTTGAAGTGTTAAAGAAGCATCTCAAGAGCACTCTACTCTGCTCCGTGCAGCTTTTTTCTAACGGTTGTAAGTTTGTTAAAGAGATAGTTAACACAAAAATTTAAATTATCTCATAATTTACTCTACCTCATGCCATTGCAGATGTGTATGACTTTCTTCTGTTGAACAAAAAGAACGATTTTTAGAAGAATATTTCAGCTCTGTAGGTCCTCACATTGCAAATGAAGAGCTCCAAAAGGATATAAAGGCAGCATAAAAGAAAAAAAGACTTCAGCGCTTAAATCCGTATCTTCAGAAGTAATATGATAAGTGTGAGTGAGAAACAGATCAATATTAAACCTTCTTTACTATAAATCTCCACTTCCACATTCTTCTTCATTTGTTTTTAGAGATTCACATTCTTCTTGTATATCGCCACCTACTGGGTAGGGAGGATAATTTATGGTAAAAACTGAATTAAATATTGATCTGTTTCTCACCCACATTTACCAAATAGCTTCAGATTAAATATATTTTACCACTGGAGTCTGATGGATTACTTTTATGTTGCTTTTATATGTATTTTGGAGCTCAAAATGTTGGTACCCATTCACCTGCATTGTATGGACCTACAGAGCTGATTTAATAAATTATAAAAAAAAACATTGTTTGTGTTCAGCAAAAGAAAGAAATTCATAAACATTAGACTTGCCACAATGTCATAATTTTCATACAGGTTCGAATCTGCGTTCAAAACTGATTATATTGGTAATACCGTTGGTTGGACACGCAGTGGTGCTATGGTGTAATTTCCATTGCTCAATAGCCTACACAATAATACAAGGCAGCTTGATTTCAAACTTGAGTAGTGATTCTGGCGGGGTCACTTCATTCCCCGCAGTTTCAGATGCACAAATGCACAAATAGCCTATTTTTTGCACATTTGCCAACAGGGAGTAATGCTTCTTGTTGGCTTTACATGGAAGATGTCACTATTTTATGGGAATCATACATTCGTTCATTACGATAATGGTCTTTTTGGCACCGAACGCGTCCTTGAGCTTAAACAACATAAGATGCAACAAGCAAAATTCAGGTGTATCGAGATGCCAGCTGTCAAAAAGGTCCAACTAGAACATAAATACTTTGGAAAACAACTGAAAAACAACACTGACGGAGGCAAATACGTGTCGTTGCGAACAGCCACAACATCTATAATGAAAAAGGCTACGAGCAGGGAGAAAGAAAAACATCTTCTATCCAAATGTCCTTCTAATAAGCACTACCGTTCCCAAAAGAATGAATCAATGGATCTAGAATTTTTTTAAATTTGTTTTATTTTTCCCGTAATTAATATGTAATTTTTAAAGTCCAACGAACAGCACTCTCCATTTAAAATTGGGCTCATCCGTTTATAGTATTTGACTAACATGCTAAAATGGTATCACTAAAAATACATTTGGCCTTTTAGGGCCACTGTCATTGTGTGTTAATAATTGTATTTATTTGCTTATTTATTTTATAGAAAACTCTACATCTATTTCTCCTTGTATTACAGTTTTTAAAAGTGCAGTTTTTCCTCAGTCATTTAAGTTTCCCTCTATCTTCCATCATGATTTGTTTACTGGTGTTTTGTAATCACAAATATGGGAAACAATTATAATTCACTCGAATGCTGTATTTTTGTATTTTGTATTATTTTTATATTTGACGGAATTCTTTTGATTGATCTTTTAGAGTAACGAACTCAAGTGCAGTTTTATTTACAGACATGCAATCCAAAAACCCTAAATATAAACATGAACTTGACAATGTAAAAACTAGACTTGACATAAACTTGAGACTTGATATAAACATAGCATGACTAGACTTGACTATGGCTTGACTTGACCAAAACAACAATATTACATACACAATACTTGACCAAGGACAATGGAAAACATGAGGGTTTAAATACATGGACATGGGAGAACATAAACTAATGAACAAAGTGAACTCTAAACAAGATAATCACCAAATAAACCAATGACAACAAGACTCATGAACATGGAGGGAAAACAGTACATCACATGACCACGAAACAGGAACTAAACTTTTCAAAATAAAAGGCATGAAATACATGAAAACATACATTAAACATTACACTTTGATCTTACTTGATCTTTCCCCTGAGCCGCTTTGGTCATGTAGCGTCAGTTGTCTCAGACAACTCACCAATTGTTGAACCTGATGTGAGTATGCAGCTGGATGCATTTCCAGCTCATGCTGAAGGTGTCTTTTTCATAACAATTTCTCAAAATTTGCGACACTTTCGGGTGCAGTTTGAGTGCGTGTGAGTCGCTAAAATACAGGCCAAAATACAGTTGTTGCTGTCAATTAAAAGTAATGTCTTCTGTAAGTGTGCATGCACAGTAATTTTAGATATGTTGCAATGTTTATTAGTCGCAAACGCGTTAGGTGACTTTATGTGGGCAATTCTATTTGGTTGGCTATTGATATGGGAAGTGTTGTAATTAAGTACGTTTCTTTTACAATGTTTACCAGTATAACATTTTGCACCATTGTCATCCTATGTACCGAGTATAACCAGTAGCAACATATACCATGGCAAGGCTAATAAAAATATGGAATGGAATGAGGGTGAGTAAATTATGAGAGAATTTTCATTTTTGGGTGAACTATCCCTTTAACTCTACAGCCGGAGCTGCACTGACTGCCACCTGCTAACTGTGACTTGCAAAAACACAAAGATTGGTAATTCAAACATGAATTACTCAGATGGTAGAAAAAATTCTTTATTACAGAATTTATATATGGTCGGGGGCATGATTAATTGCACTGAATATAAATTACATTTATATACTAATTAATTAAACTGAATTAATGCATTAAATTGACAGCCTTAGTAAAAATGCATGAACTGATAAAGCGTTAAAATCTATATAAACGTATGTATGTGATTTGCTTTTTTGATGAAGCAATAAAGCATTCTGATGATAATATTAGAGAAAAAATATGTAATCTGTAGTGAATTACTTTTATTGTCCTCAACACTGTCTCCTGGTATGATGACAGTCCTAATCCCCTTTTGTATTGTTTTGTTTAATGATGATGAGTGAAGCATATTATTTGTGTGTTGCCCGATTTCTTTGCAGCCATGTGAGGCATGCCTAGGCCTGTGATCATTAACTGTTGTGATATGACAGGAAAGCTCTGTGGGGAGTTGGGCATTTGGGGTCCCTGATGGCTTCTGTACTGCCAGTCTTGTCAATGCAGTGAGTGACGGTTTGTTTTGACATGTCTCCTGTGAAAGGGCCACGCCATATCGATATGTCACGTATCAGCCCTTGCCTGATGGAATGACAGCTTTGCTATCTCTCTCTCTCTCTCTCTGTGTGTATGTGTGTGTCATATAGAGGGGGGGGGGGGTTCAGATGTGGATGGGTTATTGTGGTGTTATATTTGCTCATGCAATAGTGACTAACAGACTGACTGCGCCCAAGGAGAAGGTCGATCAGACTCTTTCGCATAACCGTTTGACTGTACCTGCTGGTAGTTAGTCCAAAAAAAAAATAGACTGTCATCTTTGAGGTCAAGTACCAGTGGTTAAAAACACAGGGCAAGGTTAACACCCTATCCAAATTGACAGTGTCAGTTTCCAAATTACAGTGGCCCCAATAAATATTTAGACACTTAGGCCACACTTAAATAATATGAATTGCATTGCATTAGAGAACAAAATATCAAACCTAGTGGCATTTGCAAAATATTATACTTTGGTCAGGGAACTATCTTCTCTTTTTTATTATTATTATTATTATTATTTGCAATTACATTAAACCATGGGCCCAATGTAATTTTTAGTGGATGTACCTGTATTAAGTCATTCCCTCAGGTTCACACTGGTGTCTGAAGAATAACCACAGGAAGTGCCTCACATTAACTATGGACATGTTCCACTAATACCCTGTCTACACCAGACGCAATCATCACGTCAAAAGCAAAGAGATCCCGTTATAATCAATTAAGCTGTGTATACTGGAAGTGTCTGTTGAGGCGCGGCATGCTGACAGTAATTGCTGTCAGCATGCTGCAGAGCTACTTCAGCCATTTTTTTCCCGTTCATCTGAAATAAATGTATTTTACTTACCAAATATCTGGTTTGTTAGGGTGAATATTAGTGAATGGTTCTTTTTAACCGGCTATTTTTAATGCTCGAGTTGAACAAGTTCACCAAATCGGATTGAATCGTTTGAAACAGTTCTCGTCTCGAGTCAACACTGATACACAAGTTACTGTCTCTTAACCTGTCTCTTGGAACTGCTGATCAGTGAACTGCTGATGAGCATGCGTGAACAGAGGACTTGAATGAGGGGGTGAACCGTTTCAATCGAGAAATGTTAATGAATATTACCATTGAGTATTGTGCATGCAGATTACATTTTGTAAGGATAAGTTGTTACATTATGTGGATAAGTTGTTATGAGTTGGATCATAAAAAAGAGTGAGATGAATAAGAGACTAGTTTAATTATTTTATATGCTTTAGAATCGTAGAACATCTAGGTTTGTATATCAGTGTCAGTACTGGGTGCTTTAAGTGCAAAACGTTAATGTAGGATGCATTGTAAGATCACTGAATGAAACACTGTTGACAATAAACACCCTTATTAGTATAGCGTAAGTGAACAAAATGTAATAATTAGCAATATGCAGTTACAAATTGCTTTTTTGAATCTGTTTGAGTATGTATCCTACAATGCAGGCCTATTAGCATTATGTATAGTGACATCATTATGCAATGACATAAAAGAACCGGTAAAAAATTTTTTTTAACAGGTTTATTGTAATGACCTGTCTGATAGAACCAGTTTGTGGAAAAGAATCACACTTCCCATCACTAGTGAATATGGTTAAAGTGAGACAAAAAGGTAAAGTGGGACAATTGAACCTTCACTAAGCTCCACCCCGCTTGGTTACCTTTACTCGCTCTGACAAGCTTTGTAGAACTTCTCATAGTGAATGTGAGATTGCAGTGAACAGTGTGGTTTTTGGCTAAATATTCTCATAAATTAAACAGATTATATTCTTACATGGCCTTATGTAAAAAGTGACATTGTAAAGCATTTTTATCTGTAGTTCCCGTCTGTTGCTCACTTCGACGTTGTGTCTAAGAAGCGACACTAGGGGTCTCTCTTGAAAGCCTCGTGCATCTCTGAACTTGAGAAAAGGCCAATGAGAAGTTGGAAGACAGAATTAGCTTGTTCTGCCCCCAGACATATGGGTAAAAAGGGAGGGAAATGAGTTTGTCCATTCAGATTTTTCCTTCGAGCCAAGCGGTTGTGTGATCAGCGAGCTGCATTCACGAGATTGTTCACTTCATCTCTGCAAGAGCGTATGCTGTTGGATCTACGGCGCATATCAGCGGCTTTCTCCTTCTCTGCACAGCAGTGCAGCTTTGCCCCTGGGTGCTTCGACAACGCTGTTGAAACGAGAATATTTTCATTTAAAAGAGTTTATTTCTCTAAAAGAGCAATACACAATATAAAGATGCCCTTCCACCCCTGTGTAGTCCCTGGATGTGGTGGAGTTCTCTCCACTCCTGATGGTCACAGGCGCTGCCTCGTGTGTCTGGGCGGTGATCACACCAAGGCTGCATTTGTGGATGGTTCGTGTTCAAAAAGTCCTAAAAAGGAATGCCACTCCAGCCGCCCCCCCGTGTTGTTCCTTCTTCCCACGGGATTGAGGATGACCTGGCAGGCGATGGAGGCGATTTGGGGATGCAGTGAGCTCGGTTTCACCGGGTACATCCCCACAAACCACCCATCCCCGACACGCTCGTTGACTTCCGCCCGGGCTTTGGGTGACAGCGGCTCGCTTCACAGCCAGTCTGCTTATCCCCTTGAGCCCCCGACCTGGATAATGAGCTCACCGCTGCATCGGAGAATGTTCTGGCGTCTGACGTGGAAGACTCGATTGGGCTGCCACCCTCGGGTTGGTCTGAGGCTGACGCCCAGATGGCCAACATGCTTGCCTGGGCTGCCGTCAGCGTAGGGCTGGACTGGAACCCTCCATCCTCCCCCACAGCCTTCATGGCTGGATGATTGGTTCCTTGGGTCTGGGTGCCATTCACAGCCACGTCCCCCCTCGGTTCCTTTCTTCCCAGAGGTACATGATGAGCTGACGAGGTCGCGGAGGGCACCTTTTACTGCCCGCAACTGACCTCCTCGCTCATCCGCTCTCACTACCTTCGAGGGCAGAACGGCCCATGTGTCCCGTGAACACTGCCACCAAAGCCTACAGCACCGCTGGATAGGCCGCTTCCGCCTTGCATGCCAGGCCCTCCTGCAAGTTCACCAGGCCAAGGCACCCAAAGATCTGCACTTGTGTAGTCCTGACCCCGATATGTTGCAGGAACAGTGATCAGCAACCGACCTCGCCCTCAGGGCCTCGTTGTTCAGGAATGACACCTGTGGCTGAACCTGGTCGAGATGCGGGCAGTGGATAAGGCTTGCTTTCTCAACGCCCCCGTCTCCCAGTTCGGCCTCTTCGGCGACACCGTAGAGGTCTTCGCCCAGCATTTCTCAGCGGTGAAGAAACAAACGGAGGCCATTTCTCACATCATGCCCCACTGCGCCACTAGCACAGGCCATGCTCTGTCTGCTCGCTGAGGTCGTCCTCCTGCGGCTTCCAGAAAACCTGCAGCTCCGCCTCAACCTTGGCCCAGCTCTCAGCCCCAACATCGAGCACCCCACAGGAAGCGCACACCCCCGTCTCTCAAACATCATCCAGGACCCGGAAGGCTCCTAAAAATTCCTGAGACGGATGACCCTGAGATCAAACGTATGCTCCGGACCTGGTAAGCAGACCACTCCGTCCCCCGGTGGAGGGCCGGGAGGAGAATCGTCAGTTCAGTTTGTTTTCTTGCAGCACCCTCTTTGGGCTGCGGTACCCACATTCTACTGGCCTGCAAATGCCATTCTAACGGCATCCTGGTGCCTCAACAGTCCCGGCACATTGGACGTGGGCCCCCCGCCTCCAGACACACAACTGCTGACCAGAGCCTCGGGACGTGCTTTTGTCTCCCGATGCCACATTGCCTACTCTGCACCGCTGCGAAGCCCCGCCGGATACATCAAAGACGATCGTCTCCTTAGGCGATCGCACGCTTGTTCGCAAATTGGTGCTCTTCCCGGTCCAAAGACCCACAGAGGTGCGCAGTCGGGTCAGTGCTCTCATTTCTACAGGAAAAGTTTGAGAGGAGGCTGTCCCCCTCCACCTTGAAGGTGTATAGAGTGGACGGCAAGTCCTTGGGTAAGCACGACTTGATTATTAGGTTCCTTAGAGGCGCCCAGAGGTTGAACCCTCCCCGGCCAAGCCTGTTTCCCTCCTGCGATCTCTCAGAGGTCCTCTCGGGCCTCCAGAGACCCCCCTGAGAGAACACGGGATGAAACCGACTCAACCCTGAGATTGTAAAATCTTGTAAAGGTATTGGGTGTTGCCCCCCCCCTTGCGGGTTCGAGCACGCTAGACGTGACGTGTGGCATCCTTGTGGGCACTGGCCAAAGGCACCTCCCTAGCAGACGTATGCTGAGCAGTGGGTTGGGCAACACCCAATACCTTTACAAGATTTTACAATCTCAGGGTTGAGTCAGTTTCATCCCGTGTTCTCTCAGGTCCGCGCCAGTAGAACTCAGTAACGCGAAAACAACTGACCGGGTATACCACTTGCATCTAGCGCCTTTCCCCTCCACTGAGGCGATCTTATCCCAGGAAAATCTTTGAGGTAAATCTTGTTAAGGTTAAAAAGTAAAATGTTGACAATGTTTGCTTTCCTCTGTCCCTCTTTGGCAAAGTGGGACAGCATATCAAGACATTTAAAGAGGATGTATTAGTATATTATTAACTTACATAGCAATAATAATGATTAAATGGCAGTTTAGTGCAGGTCAGTACATAATGTTGTGTATTTAGATGTGTGTATTGTAGTGCAGTGCAAAATGCAGTGTATTTACATGTTATGAATGGAAAATGTATTATTTCAATTTGTTCTCTTGATCATATTCTGATCTTTATGTACTGTAGCATGCATGTAAAATACAAATGAATGTGGCCTATTTTTTCCATTTTTGATAATTTGTTTTAGTTTTGCACCTGTTCTTTTGTGCTGTCATGAGCATGCTTTCTGAGGTATAGAGGGCTGAGGTATATATATAATAATAACCGAGACTCTGTTGCAAGCTAAAGTAATCTACATTCAAATACTGAACTATGATCTTTTCAGAGGGAAATTGTTCCCATGTTTACAAAAAGATTTTCACTAATTCAAAAACATTACATTTGATTAATCTTAAAGAATATCTTAGGTAAAATTAACCAGTTTAATTTGTTAATTTAAGGTAATTTAATAAGTTGATATTCAACCTTTTTATAAACGTGTAGGATTATCCATGAACGAAGCCATCAAATGAACACCACCGAGCCATTAGAGAGTCATAAAAATTAATCCATGGTTTTTAAATTGCTGAAGGAGACCATCTCTCCCATGTCTGCTTAATCTCAAACTAGAGTTTTTAATGACAGATCTGACCAATAAATAAGATCCTTCTTTGTTCCACAAACTTAAACCCTCTGTAAGACTAAATGGCCACCTAACACCTTGACAAAGTCCTGAGGAAGCCTCTCACTCTCTGCTCTATGCATCAGACACCCAACGGGAGTCGTGAGTACTCCTTGCAGAAGGCCTTGCTTTATCCAAACAATAACTATCCACGATCATAACATAGTCCAAGACATCGACGGAACGAACTTTCTACAAACGCCAAAGAACCAAGCAACATGAGGAAATGCAATGCAAGGAAATGATACAACACGCAAGTACATCTCCATACTTTGGCTCAAAGTGCTGGTGTATTAGTTGGATACTTGGGATAATCTGATTATAAATCGATTAAGACTCAAAAGAAGGAAAATGGTTCTTAAGGCATTGTCAACAGACTCCATAAAGTTCATGTTATCTGTATTGATCATTTATTTCACACTCTGTCACTTTACTCACAAACCTGTTTACTTTTGTATGTGTTAGATTAGAGTTATAATAGCAATCAATTTGTCTGTATTCAAAGATAATTTTTGGAGAATTTTGTTCAGACAAATAATCTAGTATATTGTAATTTATCTCATTTATAATTGCTGTCGAACACGACTAATGTCATTATATGTACCTTACATAATAAGGTACAATAAGGACAGTTTAATTTCATTCCAAGCTCACACAAACTGTTTCCTGCATATAATGGTGGGGGTACGTGGGCACTTTAACCCATCCCGTGTACATTTATACTACCAAATTTGTTACATATAATGGTGGAGAAATGCGGCACTTTAATCCATTCCATGTACATCTACATCTAAATTTCCTACAAACTACAGTATAATAATTAATTAACTAAATAAATAATTAACAAAAAATTACATTATATTGAAGTACAGGTCCCTGTCTATCTTATTTAAGAGGGGGAAAATGTATTGTCCCACTTTGACAGTACAAATGATCCACTTTAACAGTATACTGCCTGAAAAAAAGAGTATTCGAAGGTTCTTCTTCCCAGTATTTAGTATTTCTTTATTTTTCAATTTGACTAAGGTACTGTAGGAGACATCCTAATCTTTCCATCAAGGTATAATGTCAGGTAATATGCATTTGAATCACAATTAAAAGTGTCTCACTTTGCCCATATTCACCCTAATTATTTAAATAACTTTTGATTGCTAAGCTAGCTTGTGATGTTACTGGTCTCTGGTCAACTAATTTAGATAATCTTTTGTTTCTAACCACATATTAATTATGCAAAATAATTAGTTTTAATAATTATTATATAAAAAGTTAATATTTATACCAGTGGATTTTTATAAAAAATGATGTAGGATACAGGTTATTTTCCCATTTAACCGTTGCTAAAGTCTACTCGAGCTCACAGCTGATTGGTCCGCGCTATCTGAACGTCATTTTGAATGTTCACTGTTACAGTCTGGAAAGCCCAAAGCCTTTGTGGTAACCCTAACCCAGTGGAATCAGGGTGTCTACACTGAGAAAATGTTGTTTAAAAGACAAAAGGCATTCTAGGTGAAATTCAAGCCATCTATAGTTACAGTCCATATACTTCAGTTATCACCTGTCAGGTATTGATATGAACCAATTCAAAATGCTACTCAACCAGTCTCTTCTTCATTTCTAATCATCCTGCTTGCCTGCTTCAATTGTCATAGCTTTAAAGAAAAACACAAACCCCATTATCTGATTACAGTAAGAACATCAGCCTCATGCATGCCAATGAGGGAGAGAATTTGTGGAGTTGTGAAGTATATTACAAAAGAGTAACAGTGCTTTCCATTCAGATTAAGTTTGTTCATTAGCATAGCTCCAATGAGCAACTAAAGGAGAACCATATCACCTTATCTTAAAAATACACATTCATTCACCTGTGTTGCTGGAAAGGGTGACATTGTTGAATATCCCCACGTGTGTGTGTATTTGAGGTGAGAGTACTATTCAATGATGATATATCTATTTCAATGGTTTTACACTTGGGATGCAAAGGTGAACACCCTGTGACTGGATGTGACCTTTACTGGGTGTGGATGTGGCTGTACTGACTGAACAGCTTGACAACAGTTTTTCATGTAAAAGCTGTGTAAGGCAATAAACAGATTATAAATGGCTTTTATTCTAAGAATGGACTTCAGCATTGGCAGTTGGAAAGTTCTTGATGTTGATCTCCCCATCACATGAGCAATAGAAATGTTGCAACCATGGTGTCATTATTTGTTTATATTCCCCTAGATCATTTATCACAGGCTATTTGCAGTTTGGAATGAATTGCTAATGCATTACATACTGTGCAGTATACACAGTATACTTCTATTTAAAAAATAAAATGTGAAAAGTATACATTATGCAACAATACTCAATTCAGACAGTATGCAGCATTGCTGACTTATGTTGATTAATCCAGTTGATCTATTAAGTTTTAATGTTTTATATTTTATATACTGTAAGGGATAGTATAGCCAAATATTAAAATTCTGTCATTACGTACATACACTCATGTCTTTCTTGCATCAATCTGTAACGATTGAGGACTGAGGCTGACAAAGGTTGAGGATCCAAGTGCAGTTAACTTTATTTAAACGAATGGAAACAAACAGAGATGAACAAACAAAACTACCACGATGGGCAAAAAATGAAAACAAAACACTGGAACTGGGAACACAGGCATGGGAACGAACATCACCTACATACAACCACGTTCACAAACAATCAACAAAAGACAGGGACTAAACCAAAAACCAGGATATATATACACATGAACATAGAACTAAGGGGCCAATGAACAAACAGAACACCAAACAAGATAACGAGGGAAGCAAATGGCAAACTTAACGAGGGCAGGTGAAAACAATGAACAGTGAACACGAGGGCTGACAGGAAGACTATGGAGGTACAAGGGTGACAAAAGTGAAAACTAAGGAATAACAAAAGTGACAAAATTACAAACAAAGGGCAACAGTGAGACAAGACAGGGTAACCGTTACACAAACAGAAAAGGTGATATTTATGCAGTATGTCTATGTCATCATTCCCTTTCATTGTATCTTTTCTACATATAATAAAAGTGAATGGTTACTGAGGCGGTCGTACTCCTTTTGTGTTCCATGGACGAAATTACATCAAACGGGTTTAGAACAACATGAGGGTGAGTAACTGATGAAATAATTTTAATTTTTTGGATGAATTATCCCTTCACTATCACAGATCTATTATATACTGTACTATATACATTTTGCTAATGATTATTTTGCTTTATATTCTGTGCTTTATTCAATGTGTGCATTTTAAGTATGCAATGTGATGTGCGAAGTCTGGTGAAAGACAATTTATATTATCGTATTGGGACAGAAAGATTTATAAATAACCTCTTTCTATTGTGCCAGTCATCACACACATACACAGAACACCAGAAAGATAAGATCATAATGAACTCTCTGTCAAATCATTTAAACCTATAATAGCCTGATTTATAAAGTGTTTACCACAGGTCTTTAGTATGCCGCCTAATATCAGAGAGAACATAAAAGACAAGGTGCACTGATGAAAGTATGATCTATCTCCAAATCATGGTCCTCATTAACTGCTCGCAGACATTATGGCCATTCTGATCTTTCCTTAATTCTCCAATTAGCATAATAATACAATACATCAGTGAATATGAGGCAGGGTGAATTGATTTCCTCCTAACTGCATATTGTGTGAGGAAGTTGTTTGGTTTTCATTGCTCTTCATTTGAGGGAAGAAAGAGCAACTCAGAGGAAGCAGGGATGAATAATAGATTATAGCTCTTTAATATGGTGTGCATGCTGGTTATTATATTGCTGTTGAAGTTGCAATCGAGTTACCAGTTAAGTCTGGTAGGGTTGGGCTAAATTTCAAATTTAAGATTGGTCTAAAGAGTCTAAACTCAGTCCAGTAATGTCAAAACAATTAATGTAGCCATACAATCATATTTTAATTTTGCCATATAGCACCATAAAATGTCCATAACATACAAATTGAACCAATATATTTTAACTAAACTTACAACAATTACTAATCATAAATTTCTTTAAATTTCATTCCAATTTAAATCAGCTTAATTAAATTTAAACTTCAATTCCACAGAAATTCAGGAATTAGGTTGGAATATAAAAAGCATTCTTAAATCAATACTTAAAATAAAATAAAAAGTTACACAACACTGATGTCTGAGGACATTGTGGATCTCTCTAATGGCAAGAGACTAGCTTCTCTTAAACCACTTAGCAGCACAATGTGTCAGAATTGAACATAAAAGACAGAATTTTCTGCTGATAGACTGCAATATAGGTCTGCAAATCTAAATCTCTGAGGAGGTGTCATATGCTCCAATTTAATGCACCTTTAGTTTGCATTTCTCACAAATTCGGTTTGCAAATATGCTGTCACAACAGAAAATGTCCCATTGAACACATTTGCTGTGGCCTCATCCCCACATTATCTGCTTACTCCATTTTCAATAATGCTGTTGCCTCGGGTGGAATCAGTTTAGCTCTGCTCTTATGAAATTTCCAAACCTCTGAGGTGAGGAGGTTTTCTCACATCTACAGCCATTTCCTCAGATCTGGAGACATTCTCTAATGCCAAATGACATGCCAGTGTGATGTGTGTTTTATTATCATTATTATTATTATTATTATTATTATTATTATTATCTGTTCATCATAAGATTGTAAACACATGCAATATTTTTTAATTTGGAGGGTGCTCCAAATTGTTTGCAGTTAGTCCACAGTCCACAGTATGTTTGAATGGTGAGCTTTTACATTTGTGAGTGTGAAAAACTGAAAGCAGCAGTCCAAACATGCACCCGAGTTTAAGGGGTTAAGATCATGTAAACACTAATACATTTTTGTTTAAAAACACATTGATTTTGCTATGTTTACGCCTCTCCTCCACACTGGAATGTCATTTTCCTCCACTAAAAACTGAAACTTTTGAAAATGCTCTCCATAACCGTACACTTTGGAAAACTATGATGGAAAGGAAACGGAAACGAGATTTTTCACACTTAAACTGATAAGTGTGGGCATGGCCTAAGCTTGCCTATGTTAAACTGTGCCTCTGCTTATTCTAAGGTTTACAAAGCAAAAACATTTCCCCCAGGCGGTTTTTGAAGTTACACTTTTAATTAGCTTGGAAGCTACTTACTGTAAAAAGATCTTATCTAAACTTTTCCTAGTTTAGACTCCTCTAGCAGCCCTCTCAGTCTGATAACAACAGTACTTTCTTGTCTGTTGGCAGCCTGTGCTTTGTCTTTTCCATTTCCTTTTTCTAATTTCCACCTGCTGTACCGTTCACCTGGTCAGGAGGCATTCAGGCTTAAAGTGCCGAAATACAGCGTTTTTTTTTTTTTATTTAATCAGTGCTATTAGTCACCAAATGTTAATTCCTCTCCAGTTAAATTATTTAAGCAGGGAGTAGTTTTCTTAACTCTGAGTAAAAAGTTGCATGGTTCATGAAGTTGGTTCCTGCTAAGAGTAATTGAAACAAACCAGGAAAGGTAAACACAGAAGTAAAAGTGATTAATGATAGCGCTGGTGCGGCACACTCTCCATTTTTCTCAGCAGCACGGGGGACCTTCGCCCCGGGAGAGAGCCATTGTAGCGTTTGGCTATATGGCTGAATGCTATTACAGGAGTTATCTCATTGCTCAATTTCATTCCCACTGAAATCACCTCAACAGAGTTTCCACAGTGGGAGATCTATGGTGGCCATTGTAATGTCACTCAAAGGTCAAGGTAGCTCTTAAACTCCTTTCTTTTAGTGATACTGATATTCTGCTTTTAAGGGAATAGTTTTACCCAAAAAATTTTACTTTTGTCAACATTTTCTTACTGCATCCTCATGTCATTCCAAACTTGAAATATTTTTTTCCATGGAACACAAAATAAGACATTTTCAAGAATGTACTCTTTACTCATTTTCATGCAATTACAACAAATAGGGACTGGAACTGTCAAGCTTCAAAAGAGACACAAAAAGCACCATAAATGTATCATAAAAGTTGTCCATATACTTCGTTCATGAACGTCACATTTCTTATTGGAATTGTTTTTATTTCAGGTCTATCTGCCATTTACATGCGATTTTGTGTTATGTGCTTTCATTTATTCAGATTTACTGTCTAAATGTAAATTATTATTTGTTCATCGTCCAGCAAAAAGCTTCAAATAAACATTTAGGTCATGTGTCTAGAACCAGTATTCCTATGTCTGAATCACACCGTACTGGTTTTTGGAACAGCTGCACTCTTGCTCATGAGATATTTGTGAATTAAATAAAATCTGTATTATCAGATGCCTTTTTTCTTGTATTAATTCAATGAATAACCAGAGTACTTTTTGGTCTGTTATGGTGTGAATAGACCTTTTGTGTGTGACTTTGACTTTAGAGTGCTAATGTAATTTGTACTTAGCAGCAAACGCTTTAGAGTGCATGTTTTAAGGAGTATGCTAAGCTAATTTATTGAAAGTATACCCATATTACAAGCTAGTAAAGGCCTGAAACAATACTAGTGTAAAGTAATAAACTTACAAACTATTGCTGCACTTAAAGGATTGATTTAAAAATGTCTCAACGCATGTAAGGCAAGGAATTCATAATGTACAGTAGACTGATATTTTTGCAATTACTAACGTCAGGAATCGATGAAGGAATAGGCATTCATACTCTTTACTTGAGATGTCACCTGTATTGATAAAACGTATCCATGCAGTACCTTTGACATATACTATAGGCTTAGCATTATCACAGAAAATATTAAAATAGGTAACAATAACTTTTCATTTCCATCTTCAATACTGTATGTTCATATACAATTTGTATCTACTGTGTAGTATATTGTTGAATGTCAGAGAGGACACAAAGGCAAATCAATGCTAAATTTAAAAAAAAGTAATATTTTGTTCTTGCATTGCAGGAGCTGCCAGATTACATTGAGACTCTTTTATTGATTGTGATCAACAGAAGAAGATTCTTTCCCCCAGAAATTAAAGCAAGAACATCTTGTGTTTTGCTGGGCTCTTTTTAGAGTCAAACCTCGCATTTGATAGAAAGGAGATGTCTTGATTAAAAAGAGCTCAAGCTCTGTTGTTGCTTTTTCTTGCATCAAGGCACATAATATACTTACTGGGAGGGAAGTAATACCTTCATTTTCAGAGTCCCTTGCACACAGATTCTTAAGGAAATGACATACGCATGGTTTGTTCAGGGTCCTGAATGCTGATATATCTACCAAGCATGTCACCAAGCAACAGATTTAATCTGTGCCTAAAACTAACATTTCATATATCAATGAGGATGTCTGCAAAAATCATGCTGCTTTGCCATTGTGTGGTCAGTGTGTACTGGTATATCAAACAAAATGTCTGATTCTGCCCAATACATGCTTTTTTGCAGATGCCAGAATTTTGATTGTTTGTTTGCTGTCAGTGTGGTTTACACCAACAAATCAGACCTATACATTGAGAGAGGTCAGGAATAAATATCAGGTGGAATCAAAACAAAAATTAAGACAGCCTTATTGCCTTATAATCAGACTGGCCTTATTAAGAGTCTCAGAAGGTTTGATTGGTTTATAATGAGTTGGTCTGGATCTTAGATTCAGGATTCTGATTTTATAATTAACATCATGTGTCAGAGATTGCTATTTTGAAAATGAGATAATGAAATAATGAGTCTCAAACTTGGAAAGACACCATTGTAAAAAATTAATGGGGAGATTTTTTAATGAGAAGGCAATGGGAGTATTTAATAATACATTAATGGCTGTATATGAGCAAGAATGTTGTGATATTGGCCACTAAAGTGTTTTAGAAAACAGATTAAACAATGTTTTTCTGTCACTAGATTGTGTGCAATGTGAAACGTAAAACAAAGATTTAATTTTTTTTGAAAAAGCACATTTCAAATCAATAAGTCTAATCTTTGTTTAATAGATCAAACTTTGCAGAATAAAAACCTTTGAGATTTCTGTTGCGGGCTTATTGAAAACCAGACACATTTCATTATCAGATTAGTCACTTATACAAAGTGAATGTGAGCTTGTACTGATTCAATCCTAGAATAATTTTCTGAGCATTAGCATTCAGTCCCTTTGAACATCACTCTTCCTTTCACAAACAAACTCATACATATAGAAATATGAACGTCTTTATCAAACTTGTGAATTATAAGTCATAGTTAATATATACAATTCCAGCAAAAATATGCAAACCATGAAATGCATGCGCTTATATATGATTATATCAATAGTCTGTTTAAAAAATGTAGGCCTATATTATTTCTTTCTCATATCAAACCGCTGCACATTTCTACTGCCTGCGAGAAAAAACTATGCATGGATTATGCCGCATTATTTGAATTAATCAATCTGTGTGCCTCAGGCTCCTAGTGCATAGGCTATTAATCAAACTTTGTGCTTTTCTATGGAGTTACAAGAAACACTCCAAGTTCAAGTGAGTGAGTTGGGCAGGTCTTTTGTATGCATGCCCTTCTGTATGCATGCCCTTCATGTGATAAAGCTTGTAGGTGACTCAAAAACAGTTTTGCAGTGTTTGTCATAATAGTGAAGGTTATGACTTGCGGGACCTGGTCCTTGATCGGTGCCAATGGGCAGTATCTACTCGGGGGATCAATTGCCCATATGCTGAGCCATATGGGAGCTGGGAGAGAGCTCTGTAATTCTGAGTAAACATGTCTGGGCTCTCCTTTATGAAAAAGTCTATTTTTAAGCCATGTAACTAAGTGATTCTAATTCAGACTGCCAGAAACAAAGAAGAGGTTTGTTATTAGCCATTAAGCAGAGGAGCTTAAACTTATTTTCCTGGATGTTCTGCATCTGGGGAACATGTAGTAACATTTATGAATGTCATTAGGGGTCTTGTGGACATATGGCATCATGCTATTGACAATGTGCTTTAGTTCCCCGTCTGTCACTCACTTCGACGTTGTGTCGAAGAAACGACACTAGGGTTCTCTCTTGAGCGCCGAATAGACCTCTGATCTATGAAAAAAGGCCAATGAGAAGTAGGTAGACAGTATTTGCATACCCCGCCCCCGGACATACGGGTATAAAAGTGGGGAAATAGGTCGAGTTCAATCAGAAATTTTCTTCAGAGCTGATGGTCGTGCATGCAGTCAGCTGCGAGTCACACACCTGTTTCTGTTCCTCTGACGCTTTGGCTGCTGGTGGATCTATGGTGCACTTCAGTGGCTTTTCTCCTTCCCGTGTAAAATACACACAGGGGGGAAGTCCACGTAGGAGCCCTGATCTGTGGAACACCTATTCCAGTAAAGGGCAGTGGATTGGGTCTGCAAATTCCTCCACTGAATTGCGGACCCAGAGGGCTAGGGAGGAGTCATCCAGGGAGCCGAGTGAGTGGGATCACCTGGGAGAAAAAGCGCAGGGTTTTACCTCAACCGAGGGAAAGGGCGCTAGGTGCAAGCGATCCACCCGGTCAGTCAGTCAGTCAGTGTGTTACCAAGTTCTACTTCCTTGGACCTGAGAAAAATGGGACGAAACTGACTCTAGATTAGATTAGATTAGATTAGATTAAACTTTATTGTCATTGTGCAGAGTACAAGTACAAAGACAACGAAATGCAGTTTGCGTCCAACCAGAAGTGCAAAAAAGCAGAAAAGTGCAATGTGATAATCAAGTATAGACAGGTGGTGCATAGGCAGGACAAGAAATATATTGCAGTGTTATAAGAGCAGAATAAATATGGCTATGTAATATGAGCAGTGTATGAAGAACATGTACAGATGCATACCCGTATGTCCGGGGGCGGGACATGCATATTCTGTCTGCCAACTTCGGCGCATATTCGGCGGACAAGAGAGTTCCCTAGTGTCGCTTCTTCGACACAACGTCGAAGTGAGCGACAGACGGGGAACTAGCAATTTGATTATTTGATTCCACTAATATATGGCTTGAATATTTGTTTCGCACATCTGGGTGGACCTGAAACGCCCCTTTCTTCTGATTGGTCAATCTGTACCATCGTCTTCTCAATGCTGTGAGACAGAATAAATGTTCTCTGCTGTTTAATTGTTCCAATGAATTAGTCTCAGTAAATTATTATTAAATTCATCACAGTATTCAATTCTTTACCATTTATTCTCCAAAACTAACCATGGTTTTTGCAGCTGAGCTATCTCTCTCATCAAAAACAACCGTAAAATGTTCATTGAATGCTGACAAGGTTGAGTCTTCATGCAATTCAGAATTAGGACAATAATTTACACCTGAAGCAATTGATAAGACCAATTCACACGACACACACACACACACACACACACACACACACACACACACACATTATTAAGGTGTTTATTAAAATGAATCCCTCCCTCTGTATGCCATATGTCTTCTCACAGTTATCCTTCTTTGTGCCACACAACTTGTTTTATTAATTTATAAGTGGTACCATGCAGTGCAGTTGCTCAGTTGGGCACTGGTGATCCACACTGCAATGGACAATTGGCTGGCATTTGCAGTAAGGGTCATGTACCATGTCACAGTGGACTTACAGTTAGGATACCTTTTGTCCTAATAATAAGTCTGAGGCAGCTATAGTTTGATTGCTTTAAATAAGCATTTTAAAATGACATCAGTGTATCATGTGTTGTTGAAATGAGAAATACTCAGAGTAAGGAAAGAATTGGTTTATTTGCATTTTTACATATTGCAGTGCAATGAAAAAAGCAAGATGCATAGGGTGTATTCAAGACAGATGAGCATTCTTACCAGTGAACTATAACAGCTATAACAGTATGATAAATAATAATAATAACAAATATATTGGAAGATATTATTACATTTAATATTTAATATAAGACATTAAGTATTTACATGGCAGTGAAGTGTACTAATTTCAAGCTCAGGTCATTCCGACATCCATGTTTTTGAATGGGAATATGGGTGGCCTTTACCTACTGGGTCGTATATGTGGGAGTTTTGTGTGCATTTTATTGTCGGACAAATATGAAGGCTATGTGGAAAGGCTGAATTTAAATTCATTGGTCGAGCTTTTGAGAGACGAGCATTCATGAACTTCCTTTAGTATAATTTCCATGATGAGCAAGTCCCTCCCCTAAAGGGCAATATTTGTTTGATATTCGGTTTTGTTTTCATACACGTGCTCTCTGCCAGCAGCAAGATTACAAAGATTTTGCACACTGGCTTGATGTTAATGTATATAAATAAGAATGGTATTTAAATATAATATACAGACATAAAACACTGCACAACTGTCATTTCTCTGCGGTAACTCGCTCAACAAGCTACGTGATACAATGCGTGGATTGAAGGTCTCAGAAGTGGAGGCAACTGAGATTCGTCCTCCGCCACCCGGATTTTGGGAATTGGTCTTCCAAATTAGGTAGAACAAGGGGAGAAAAAAAAAAGTACACTTTTTTATTCCAAATGTCTTAGTAGGTTGCCAGTTAATAGACTGACATACTACAGATGAGATGTTTACAGTAAGTCCAATAATGAGTAGCTACAGTGTTAGATCGAGAAAAAAACTAAAATTCACCAAAATATAATTTCACACTCCAAAGGTTGTAGTAAATTCCCAATAGATGGACTGATTTACGACAAGTGAGATTATTACAGTCAATCCAAAAATAACAGTATTAGGTTATTTTTAGGATAAACATCATAAAAAATCATGAAAATGTTATTTTCACATTCCAAAGGTGCAATATTTCAGGGTCAGGGCTCTAGTTGAGAGGGGATGCAAGGGGATGGAATCCCCTTTGCTGAAAGAAATACCAAAACGCATTCCACCCTAAAACCACCATCCCCTTTACTATCCCCTTTAGATTAATTGTGTCATGCATTACTTAGAACTAATCATGCAAGTAAAATATACATTTTCTACGTTTGATAAATAACAGACTTTAAATAATAAGGGTGATTATCCAGTCAGAATTAGAGTTTGACATGTGTAAGGTTGCCATATTTCTGTAGGTGAAATCCTCCAATAAAATGTTTATGTTTGTACAGTTTGCAAATATTCTGTCAGGATTATGCTTTAGTCAAGCAAACTGGCAACCATGAGCATGCAAGCTCTCTCTCCACTGCAAAAAGATGCTGGTTTTCTGAATTAAACACTGGTAGGTATTTCAGAGTTTAGTAATGAGTTGATTTGTCCTTCCTAGTTTTCACATGAAAGTTACACCACTGAAGGTAATGTAAGTTTTCAAAAGTTTCACGTACTTTCAAAAATGGCCAAGAGGATGGCCAACAGTTCAAGGAAATCTTTTATCTTTCTGAAAAAAAGCGAGAACAGACTGTACAAATCTGACAAGTGTACAGATACAATGTGAACATGCTTTTAACGAAAAAAATTAATTCCAAGGTTTTGCCCAAAAAACACTTGTGTGTAGAACAACTTTTATACCACTGTTTAAGCATCCTTCAAAGAAGCAGCCCAAACTTCCTTTATACTAGTTTGGTTATTGGAGTGTGTCTGTTTCAATAGGCGAGAGATCTAGAATTTTTTTTTTCATGTTCATAACATGTATTCTTTTCACAGAATTCATCATAAAATACAATAACAGATGGTGCATATTATGGCCAATGGTTGTAAGGGTCAGTGAAGTGATGCAATTTTTTTTCCAGATCTATTCAATTAAAAATACATAAAAATGCAATTCACACAAACCATTTACTTAAATACACCTCTACTATGATGAGCATATTTGCATATTTTCATGTTATATTTATGTATTATCTGGGGCTTAAAGTAAAAAATGTCATGTGTGTCCATAGACAGTAAAAAAATCAAAGTCATTAAAAGTCATTAAAACCTGAAATTCCTGAAAAAGAAATGTTGGCATGACTAGTGCAGAATAATCTTTTAATGTTATTTCTTTAAAAAATAAGCAGTGAAACTATTTGTTTTAAAATATGATTCATATTTAAAAATGCTTTTGTCCACCAAATCAAAGTTGTGGTATAGCCAACTGTCATGGTTGTGTAGTAGAGGAGCAAGAATTTATTCGCAGGCTTTTAATGAAGGTGATGTTAAAGAGAACAACAACGAGGAGAACACAAAATAACAAATAAAATCCAGACTACACACTAACATACAAGATAACTTGAGAGACACTCAGGAACTGATAAACATACGTTCAAGAACTGACAGAGCATGATAGAAACTACGTCTACGGTGGCCGACAGAGCTCAACGTGCTGCAACCTAAAGAAGACGCATGCAAATAGAAAAAAACGCATGCAAATAAAAAAACACCCGCAAATTAAGAAAACATCATCAGTTTCACAACACACGTGTGCTCCAAATACTCACAACACAACCAAATACAGAAACGCGCTGCAAAACTTCACAACACAACCAAATATAGAAACGCGCTGCAAGTAACACAGACCACAACGGAAATGTTTCCGGGGGAACCAAATAAGTGACGAACCCGGCTGGGACGTGCTTATTGCACGTGAGCATCCCTATGCCCTACTCCCTTCGAAGGGCAGACGGCAGAGCTCTTCAAGTGGGACTTTAGAGTGAGCATGGCACTAGTGTGCCATTTATGTAGCCGTTTGGAACGCGCTTGATGAAAGGAGCAATGAAAGACAACTTCCAACGTAATTATTTTCACCTGGGATGTTCCCATGACAACGCAGCACGTTGTCCATCAGCTGAATAGCTGTTCTGAGGACAGAAATATAATGCTGTTAACATAACGGTTGCAAATAAATGTATTTTTACTTTACAAAAAAACTGTTAAAATATGAGTTTTATATATCCGTTATATATCTGTGTGTCAGTGTCTCAACTTTAAAACATTGGACCCTACACTTCTTATGAAACTTTTCTTTATGAAAATTTAAACATAACATGATGTAATTTGTATAGTGTAACTCAGAGCCATGGAGAGAATGGCTCTGGTGTAACTGATGTAAAGATTAATATCTTTCCTTCATGTTCTTCTTCTCTATCTTTTTACGTATTTTAGTTTTCAGCTCATTGTTCTTTTCTCATGTCTGATGACATTGAACATATTGTTAATACATTTTGTATATTGTATACAAGTTGTATGTCATATAAAATTAATCTCTGTATGTTTTGTGGAAAAAAAAAGTTAAAATAAATAAAATAAAATAAAGTAGAATTTTGAGCTGTAAGCAAAGAGTAGAAGAACTATAAAAAAGTACAATATTCCAATATACTATTATAATATTATTTCTATATACAATACAATATTATTTTTTTAATATAGTTTATTTATAAAAAAAAAATATAGGCTTTCACTTCTTGTCAATATCAGTTTTTTGCTGTAAGCCGGGTTCGTCACTTATTTGGTTCCCCCGGAAACATTTCCGTTGTGGTCTGTGTTACTTGCAGCGCATTTCTGTATTTGGTTGTGTTGTGAGTATTTGGAGTACACGAGTGCTGTGAAACTGATGAAGATGTTTTCTTAATTTGCTGGTATTTTTTTCTATTTGCATGCGTTTTTTTTCTTTTTGCATGCGTTTTTTTCAATTTGCATGCGTTTTTTTCGATTTGCATGCGTTTTTTTCTATTTGCATGTGTCTTCTTTAGGTTGCAGCACGTTGAGCTCTCTCGGCCACCGTAATATACAGGTACATATACAAACTAGGGTAATGACCAAACACAGACCACCTGGGAACAAAGATGGGGAACACATAGCTGTGATGGGGGCAAATAATCATGCGAAACATAGTTCGGGGGGAAAACTAAAGACAGAGGACAAAAACCATACAAAATAAGAGTAGTTGAAAACATAATGTTGATTAACTGTGACACCAACATGTAGACAGCAATTTTGTTGTTTTTAAGAATGAGCATGAAGTATATATATATATATATATATATATATATATATATATATATATATATATATATATATATATATATATATATTATTATATTTATTTAAATTTTTTTTTTAAAAAGCACAATTTTTTCAAATCATGTGGTGTATTGCTGAGAAAACTTGATATTAACTCATAATATTTATAAACAGTATATAAAAATACCTTGTAAAATGCATATGAAAAGTTTTTGGAAATTAATTATGAAGTTGTTAATACTCTCATGTATTCAAGGTACAAAGAAAGTATTATTATGCTTTTTACTTGATGGTTACACCACAAGATTTTAATATTTTTTGTAGAAAATGCTATTAAGTTTTTTCAAAAATTTATGAAACCAAACTGGACACAAAGATCTCTGAGAACTTGACACATTATTTGTCAATGACCCATAAGTATTAGATAATCTAATACAAAATAAAAAATTATCTATACTACTCATACTATTGGACGTACTGTAAAATCTCAAAATAAAAACAAAATAAAAAATTCAATAACAATGTTTTTTTATGATATAACATGCAAGTCAATAGTCAAATAAATGACTGCTCTGATGCCAATGACATTTTAGCTGTGGGTGGAGTTTTCAGACAGTCCGTTATGCACCATAATCCTTAGGATAATATCCAACAAATATCAAACCTACAACTACCCCACAGTTAAATGTAAGCCTAAAGCTGGATTTACACTGCCAGCGACACACAGCGACAAAACGACCTTATCTCATTCATTTGCAATGAGAGCTGGCGACTTCCAGCAACACGAGCGACGAGACCGTTGGCAACCGGATGTGGGTGTGTCCAGCGACGCGACAAAGTTGAGATATTTTTTACTTTATGTAAATGAAGAGCGACTTTTGGGAGCGACAGCCAATACGAGAGAAGATGGCAGAGCTCACGTGATCCTAATATTTTAATAATAATATTAATTGTAAAGATCAATGCTGTTTAGACTCTCCATACAAACCACTAGCGACCTAACAACCAGTCTCTGGCAACATGCAGCGACAAAGTAGCTGGCAGTGTGAACGCATCTTAAGTCTTTACAATGTAGGCATGTGCTTAAATAGTCTTGTGAATTTATGGATATTTATGGACATTAAAGTCATTTTTTTTGTTTGTCCGATTTTGAATTTCTAATTGTATATGCAATTACCTAATGATACAGAGATTGTCCCAGACCCAGATTTTCAATAAAAAAAATCCACTATAAAAATACAAATTGTTGCATGTTTAAACCATAGTCTAAACATAGAGTGAAATAAACATATACCATATCAATTTGACTTTATTATGTTAAAATTATTTCTATACATTTTTCTAAAATGTTCACTGTTCCACAGTTGTGGCTGTAGGGTGATCATCATCCACCAACCCTTTCTCACCCATCTGCGTTCACAGGAGAAGTGCATGTAAACTCATTCAGTGGGACGGAAACAGTGCGCAACTGCGAAAGCCATCTGTGTAGCGCGTCATAGTCATGAGAGTGTGAGACATTTTTTAACAAGACTTTTCTGTCAAGTAGTCCACAGTGCTAAAAGTGCACAAAGTTGAAGAAACAACCATACTGTGTATGTATAATATATAACACCACAAATAACACTAGAAAAACACCATAAATAATAGATTACAACCTTTCTACAATGGGCGTGTCCGTTGACGCAACATGATTTGAAGCTATGCAATGGCTTGGGGCCGTCTACACTGGACACATCAAAGCAAACATTCTAAACCATTATAGGGCTTTGCACACTTGAAATTGTTAACCCCAGGTTATTCTAAACCCCAGGTAAACGGTAACCTGGTTAATCCTGTTTCATGTTTCACAATGTTCATACTTTAACCTGGGTTAATAATGAATCCTGGGTGTTCGTGTTCCATTGTTTCACACTGTACATTTGTAGTGTTTGCAGTGTAAATAACAATGAATGGATGAATACAGCTTGTGACGAACACAACCCAACAGAGGAGCTGCACTACTTTGCCAAGCAAATCTGCCATATTTGTCTTTTTTCTTCTGAAATAATCCACAAAGACACAGCCAGATATTATGTTTTCCATCACCCTCAAGCAGGGAACTTAAACAGCTCATGAAAGTTGGGGAAAGTTTCCAAGTAGATACAGCATAGCTGAAGACCGAAGATCTCCAAATAGGGGCAGAATTTCAAAAAGAGGATGGGGGCAGGGTTACTTCAAAAGGGGGTTGCACCAACTCCAATAGGGGCCTCCAATTAGGGTTATGTTAGAGTCTCCCTATATCTTTGCTGGTGTTGCTGGTGAAGAGAAAGAGACTAGAATATATGTATGAATGAAGACACATACATGTGTTTGTGTGATTTACACCAGGAGAAAACAGACACATTTCACATGTGACATTAATCACTAGTTGATCGGTTCAGTTCCGTACACACTGAGTGGAATTTCTGAAAATGTGGTTAGTTTCGGGAGTTAATTGGGTCGTAGAATGCCGTTGTCACTCGTGTATTTTACAGAACTGTGTGTGTACAGAACACAACCCATCAGTGGAGCTGCTCTTCTTTGCCAAGCATATCTGCTCTATTTGTCTTTCATCTTCTGAAATATTCCACGAAGACACAGCCAGTTACCGGGAGTTAATTTGGTCACAGAATGCCATTGTCACTTGCATATTTTACCGAACTGTGTGTATATAGAACAGGATTAAGCACCAAAAGGTAAACTGACAACCGAATTTAGCTCCAGTGTTAATGTAGTCTTACTTTTTCACCCCCATCATTGGTTTCAGCACCCTGGAGATTCTGCTCAATGGAGATTCCAACTTGATCTTCAGTGAACATCAATTAAGCTGCCACTTAGAGCAGAACTTTAGGAACATACCCTCTGTCTACCCTCTAAAGGTTTCTCCTGGGGAAAGCAAACATTTATGACACTTTGAAAGGCTAGCATAACCTTCCCATAGGATTGGATGACAGCTTTGCTCAGAGTGCCAGTTTGGATGTAAAGTGTGAAAGAGATAAGTAGCCCACAGAGCATGAATATATGAAAGACATTCTCTAACATATCACTACTTACCAGATACATTTTTAAAAGTGTTAAATACCCAGTGCCTTGAAATGAAAGTTTTTTTGGCAATGGAGTTTCCACCCATATTAGGTTTCAAAGCACTCTCAGTCTCTTTAGACTGTGAGTTGAAATTTTTACCTTGCTTGATCTTGATCATTACTAACATAATCAGTTCTCTCACTTCCTCTTGGAGTACCATACAGTGATCACTGATATAGCTACATATAGTTGCTAGTTCATATTCAGATTCCTAAGGGATTCTTCATCCAGAACCACAACCCTCTAGGATGGACTGGGAGTGTTCCCACGTCAAAACCACATCACTCAGTGACACACACACACACACACATACACACACACACACACACACAAACAAAACCAGTGTTGGATACTGTATGTTACTACTTGCACTGTCGATTTAACGTGTTAATTCAGTGTGATGAATTACATAAAAAAATAATGCATTTTAAAAAATGTATGCAATTAATCATGTCCCCAGACCAAAATAAGGAATTTTCCTACCATTGGAGCAATTCAAGCTTGAAGTACACCTTTGTGTTTCACAAATCAGCAGGGGGCAGTAAGTGGAACTCCAACTGTATAGGTAACGCACAGCTGTTAAGGCAACAAACCAAACTTACTGACATGGAATGGGATGGAATGTAACTCTGAATGCTGGGGTTTTGAGCTTTTTCTAAAGCTCTATTTGGACACGATCATTTTTTCTGACAAAAAGTAATTATTAATGCAGATGTCTTTACTGTTTACTGTCAATTTGCACGGGATAAGCAATGTCTGTAGATATCACAGAGATGAGTAATTTACACACATCCATCAAGCTCATCAGAAAATGTATAGATGTGCAGATTAATTATGCAGGAAATCATTCCAAAGGGGGCAGTCAGACATGTTCAAGGGGGACCCATAACCCCCTAATGATGAGAAAAAGTAACTTAATCATTTCCATGAATGTATCAAAAGGTAACACAATTACTTTTTATAATGTGCAACACAATTTTGTAATGCATCACTTTTAAAAGAAACATTCTCCAACAAAAAACTTCCACAAATCATAACCATCCAGAACAATCAGTATGGTTTAGTATTTCCTGAAAATCAATGCACCTCAGGAATGCTCAAAATTTGAAATGGTTTGTCACACTAAAAATGTTGTATTCAGATCAATTCTGATAACTTAACAGGGATGGTGTTTTAAGTATTTTACTGATTCATTGAAAGTAACCAAAAACATTCCCAGTAAAGGTATAAAAATACTTCCCGACATTATGAGGATGCATTGTCCCTTTTAGCAGCAAGACCCAAAAGTTGTCATGTGATATGTCATACAGGCATGATTTATCAATATGTTATTTTTCATACATATCTTAAAACGCTTAATAAAAAAGTGGAATATAATGGCAACATTTAATTCCAAGCTCATTACTGTTAATCATGTGTAAGGTGGCTGTCAGGGAAACTCAGGGATACTGAAAGTCAGAATATTAAGTCACTGAATGCCCTATGAGTGTGTCAGAAATCACAAAACATCCACACTGTATCACCATCTTCATGCTTTTTAGCCGCATTTCATCATGTACCAATTACCTGAAATTCCAGTTTTAAAATTCCTGCAGCAGTGGAATAAATTATTATGGCCAAAGCCCTGAGAAGACTAAGAATGAGCTTGAACAAGGATGAATATTTGGTAATTTATCTATGTAATTTTACTTGGGTGAATACCAATAGCAGGAGACCCTCTGTGGAGCAAAAGGAAGGTTTCCAATCTCTCCCACATATCAAATCAATTGCTTCTTGCATTAGCAACATATTGGTAAATGCTCTTTAGAAATAAGCCAGATGTTTGGAATAAGCAGGTTCAACTTTACAAAAGAGTCCACTATGTACATACAGCAAGTTCTTCACAATTCCATATTTGTTGTACACATTTTGGAGAAGCTTTTTTGGCTTAGTTGACCTGAATGAATACAAATTATTATAAAGATGAACAAAGCAGCCATAATAGTGGATACCAGCCCTGTGAGCATAAGTCCTGGATTCACCATTTATTTAAAGGTGTCATATCGTGCATTTTTCCCTTGTATAACATTTTCCCTTATATCATTCACTGTATATTGATAATAAAGTGTTTTTGTGGCAGGGTGGAGGGTGGGCCGGGTCATGATAATACACACCCGGTCCCTTATCAGGCAAATTAAGCCTCCGAGAGGGATAAAGGCCGATGACAGACAGTGGTGCGACGAGAGAGAAATAGTTTACGGACATGTCCGTCATGTGTGTGTTTGTCTTTTAAGTTGATCATTAAAACTATTATTTATATTGTCAAGCCGGTTCTCGCCTCCTCCTTTCCATTGATCCCTTTACAATTTTGAACAAAAAAATTATAATACTTTGGATTTGATTTCTAATGATTCACTAGATTCTTTGATGTGTACATTTGGGCAATTGTGTGTTAAAATGTCCGCAGAAAGTTGCAATGACAAGCTCCAGAATTTTATAATAAATTGGTTACAGATCCAACAGATCTTATCTATGAAAAGATAAGAAGATAAGAGACTCTCAACTTGAATGCTAAAAGTAATCGTAATATGTATCTCTGGAAGAACTTTGATTTTGTTAAATGTAATCTGATCAGTACAAGGGCTTTATTTTTGGATGCCTAATTGTGTTATGCTCTATTTTGTGCTAAAAAGCCATTTAAAAAAAAAAAGTTACAGTTAGTTATAATTCTCCAAGTATTCTACATTTTGCACTGCATAAAGTTATTATTTGTGTCAGTCCATTGCAATGTCCATTGTCATTATCTGTAAGGATGGGCAATACCACTTATTTTATTTTTGATCCTATACTAAATATTTCAAGTCCAATTTTGTCGATATCAACACCAATATTTCTATTAAATAGATGGGGGGGGGGGACACACAGCAAGCATTGAACGTCCTTTTCAGGACGCGTCTTTTTATAGATGCCCTTCCACCTCTGTGTATTTCCTGGATGTGGTCGATATCTCTCCGCTCCTGACGGTCATAGACGCTGTCTCGAGTGTCTGGGCCGCAATCACACTGAGGCAGCGTTTGTGGATGGTTCTTTTTCTCTCTGCAAGAACTTAACCATGGCAACGTTGCGGTCGCAGCTTTCCTTCCTAAAAAGGAATGCCACACCAGCCGCCCCCCGCATTGCTCCTTCTTCTCTCGAGATTGAGGACAACCCGGCTGGCAATGGAAGCGATTTGGGGATGGTAACGGGCTCGGTTTTGCTGGATAAATCCTCACAAACCACACGCCCCCTGGCATGCTCGTTGACTTCTGTCCGGGCTCGAGGTGAGAGCGGCTCCCCTCATGGCCAGTCTGACTACTCCCTCGGACCCGCCAAGATGGATGATGAATTCGCCACTGCATCGGAGAGCGTCCCTGCATCTGACGCGGAAGACTCGACTCGCATCGGCAATGACTTCAACGGCCTCACATCATGCCTCACCGCCATTCCAGCACGAGCCATGCTCCATCTGCTCACTGAGGGCATCTGCCTACGGCCTCCAAACATCAGGCAGCTCCGCCTCAACCTGGGCCCAGCTCTCAACCCCAGCGTTGAGCGCCCCACAGGAAGCGCGTAAACAGACCACTCCGTCCCCCGATGGGAATCCTCATTTTCCTTTATTTCTTTTGCTGCACCCCCATCAGAGTGCGGTACCCACATTCTCAATAAAAGAGCTACTTCCTTGTTCCCTGAGTCATCTGGCCCGCAAATGCTGGCGCCAAACATCTGTAGTCCCGGCTCCCTGTACGCGGACCCCTCGCCTCCGGACCCACGACTGCTGTCCACCGGCCAGTCGGTTGTGACGAGTCCAGAGAACGCCTACACACGACCTCATCCTCAGTAACTAACCCGCCCCATGCCGGGTGTGGGGAGGGAGGTAAGTGCTTTAAGTCCTTTCTCAGCATCAAAGCCTCGGGACGCGCTTTTGCCTCCCGATGCAACACTACCTGCTCCACCCACGCTACGAAGCCCCACCAGGTATGTCAAAAACTATCGTCCCCTTAGTGCTCCTCACGTGGAGCTTGGACGCGTGGCTTTCACTTCCCAACCCGTCGCGTTGGTTGGCCAGGACCATCTGACTTGGCTACGCGATTCAGTTCACCAGGCCCCCACCCCCTTTCGGCGGTACCTGCTTTACCTCGGTGCATGGCGAAGACGCCAGCACCCTACGTGCAGAGATTGCGACCCATTTACTCAAAGACGCAATAGAGCCTGTCCCTCCAGCCATGATGAAGAAGGGTTTCAAAAGCCCTTACTTCATCGTACCTAAAAAAAAGGCGGTGGCCTGCGACCAATCCTGGACCTGCGAGTTCTCAACCGGGCCTTGCACAAAGTCCCGTTCAAGATGCTCACACAGAAACACATTCTAACACGCGTCTGGCATCAGGATTGGTTCGCAGTGGCAGACCTGAAGGATACTCACTTCCACGTCTCTATCTAAATTCAACTTCGACCCTTCCTACATTTCGCGATCAATGCCAGGCATATCAGCACAAGGTCCTCCCCTTTGGCCTGTCTCTGTCCCCTCGCGTCTTTACGAAGGTCTCAGAGGTAGCCCTTGCCACGCTAAGGGAAGTGGGCATCCACATACTCAAATTCCTCGACAATTGGCTAATCCTAGCCAACTCTGTGCACCCACAGGGACCAGTTGCTCAGTTGTCTAGGGCTTCAGGTCAACTGAGAAAAGAGCAAGCTCGCCCCAGTTCAGAGCATCTCTTTTCTCGGCATGAAGTTAGACTCAGTCTCAATGACAGCGCGCCTCACCAACGAGCGTACACAGTGCTGAAATGCCTCACCATGTTCAAGCTAGGACAGCGGTTCCTCTAAAACAATTCCAGAGGCTCCTGGGGCATATGGCATCCTCCGCGGCGGTCGTGCCACTGGGGTTGATGAATATTTAACAGCTTAAGCACTGGCTTCAGACTCGAGTCCCGAGATGGACATGGCGCCACTCGCCCGCCATCTCCTCCATTGGAGTTAGTAGTGACTCAGGTCGCTGCACGCCACTCCTATTCCTAGCAACCTCAGCACGCTTAGCGAAGAGTGGAGGCTCCAGCCCCAGGCAGTCCAGCTGATATAGGAGCGGTTCGGCAAAGCACAGGTAGACCTGTTCGCTTCCCAAGAGACCTCCCACTGCCCTCTCTGGTACTCCCTAGCGGAGGCTCCCATCGGGACAGACGCGTTGGTACACAGCTGGTCACGGGGACTGCACAAGTATGCATTTCCCCTAATGAGCCTACTTGCATGAGTGCTGTGCAAGGTCAGGGAGGATGAGGAACAAGTCACTCTAGTGGTCGTTAACGGCATTGCTTTGGCCTATCAGAACCAGGCCATGCCTGCCCCCTTGCAGGTTCGAGCACACTCAACAAGACGTCTGGCATTCTCGTGGGCACTGGCCAACGGCACCTCCCTAGCAGACATCCGCAAAGTGGTGGGCTGGGCAACACACAATACCTTTACAAGATTCTACAATCTCAGGGTTGAGTCAGTTTTGTCCTGTATTCTCACAGGTCCGAGCACATAGAACTCGATAATACAGAACGACCAGGTGTTCCGCTTGTGCATAGCGCCCTTCCCCTCCACTGAGGCGATCACGTGTGCTCATTCTCCCAGGAGAGTCCACTAAACTCGCGTTCCCTGGATGTCTTACCTCCCTAGCCCTCTGGTCTGCGAATTCAGAGGAGGTACCCACTACAGGTACTAACTACTCTGAACTGGAATAGGTGCTCCACAGGGTTTGGCCATCACAGATTAATCTCTCTGTGTGTCTCCCTTGGGCAGTCCCCTCTCCCCCCCATTTGCTGTGTTTGTAGCAACTCCTTTCTCGCTAGGTAGGGTTTACCACCGCGCCATTTCCACATGTGGTCTGAAAACCCATGTGACGTATTTGCCACATTTAACCTCCCCCAGCCTGGGCAGGATGTGGTCTCCACGGGGTCTTTTCCCCCTGAAAGAAGTACTGGGGTTACAATAGTAACCTAGACGTTTAACCATAGGCAGGTTGATAATTAAACGCTCAGTAATGCAGCCGGAACAAACAAGACTTCGCAGTGAAAGCACAGACACGCATGATTTAAATAGCGTGGCGATAATGGGAAACAGCTGCGTGCAATCGAGCCAGGTATGTGGGGTTATAGGAAGTGTGGTTAGAACTCAGGTGAATTAGATCTCCGGTGGCCGGGTGAGGAGGCGCCTTCACTGGCATTCGTGACAGTTATAGTAGTGTTTGAAGAGGTGCTCACACTGTGAATTTATGAAAAACACATGCACTCGTTAATTTACATTTATATACAGTGCATACTATAAAATGTGTCAGGATTTTATTACCATTAAATATGCAATATGTAACAATTTTCATTTAATATTCACTTTTTTTTGCCAATGTTTGACTCAACTTAAAAAATAAGCCCTTCCTGGACTTCCTAGGTTGCCTATTAAAGCCTGTAGACTGATTTTCATGTGAAGGGAGCGGGTCGCTTTTGCCAGGAAAATCCAAAGGATGTAACATTATTTTTGCAAGCTCCAGAGAGCCTCGCCTCAGACAGTAATAGCTTCTCTTCTGCTATTCAATAGCAGCAACAAATTGCAACACTAGGTAATGTTATCTTAGAGAGAGAATCCAGCAAAAGAAAAATTATAATTTATCTACTGAATCCAGTCTGGCTAAGCAGAAACGTGATCGTGGTCGAGCAAAAACTAGAGTGAACATCGGCAGGTCATTTAATTCCTGGAGGGACATTTCTTTTTGTTTTGGGGATCAAAACCAAACCTGAATTGGCTTTCTTCTTATTGGACAAGTAAGATTACATAACTGCAAAGCATGTGAAATATAGTGTCATAAGGACCAATCTGTGTAATTTATCTTGCCTGCACAGTAACTGTCATAAACAATATTAATCTCAATTTATTCAGCAAGGTAAACTGCAATAACACATGAAATGAATACTAGACAGTGTTCAAGATAATGCAAAAAGACCCATTCATTAGTGTAACGTAACTTGGTTATACAAAAAATATATACATTCTATTATTAAACAATAGCACATCGATATATCAAAATACAGTTGTGATGGAATCATATCAATACTAAATTGTGTCAACATATTTATAATGTACAGTCTATTTTATACTGTCATCATCCACCAAATTTAGCTACCAACTATTGATAAAGCTGGCTAGCTAGCTAATGCCAACATAGGCTATCATATAAATGTAGTCAATGTATCATGCAAAGAAAAGTGATTACTTCAAACTACAGTCTCGCACAGTCAGACCTATATCCACACTTTGTTTTAGCCCTGTTCCAGCACTGGAGAGTCAAAAATAATATACAGTCTCAAAGTTTGTAGTAAAACAATCATAACTGTGTAATTTTAATTATGCTACCTCATCTGTCAGCATGATGCCAGTGAATCATGTTGTCTCTTTGTTTTGGCTGATGTTCACATCCCTATGGAGTGTGTGCACGAGCATAAGCGTAAGCAACGGGTAGCTGGCTGCAGTTCACTTAATGGCCAGAGGTGTCATTATTAACGTCTAGGTTACGGATGTAACCTCCATTCCCTGATGGAGGGAACGAGACGTTGTGTCGGAGAAGCGACACTAGGGGTCTCTCTTAAGAGCAGAATATGCCTCTGATCTATGAAAAAAGGCCAATGAAAAGTTGGCAGACAGTATTTGCATACCCCGCCACCCAGACATATGGGTATAAAGGGGAGGAAATACGTTGAGTTCATTCAGGATTTTTCTGAGGAGCCGGAAATGGTCCGGCCACTACAGTGGCTCGGCTCAGCGACGTGGCCAGGTGGACACAACATCTCATTCCCTCCATCAGGGAACAGAGGTTACATCCATAACCTAGACGTTCCCCGTCTGTCGCTCTCTCGACATTGTGTCGGAGAAGCAACACTAGGGGTCCAATTTAAATCACGCCATGCGCTGAGCCGTGTACGTGTACTGCTGACACTGGAGCGGGCAGGTCTTTGACGTGCACAAACTGTGTCAGACCACATGTACCCTTCCCCAATGCCCCAAAACAGTCATCGGAGTCCTTCTGGTTACCCTAAACAGGGGAACAAGGCGACGCTTGCCAACCTGGGAACGGGCCGAGCCTGGCTGGGCCTCTTTTCTCTCTTTGTTTCTCCCCATAGAGCTATAAATGGCTGGGGCCCTTACACGCATTATACGCACTATTGAAAGCGAGCCACGACCGCAACGTTGCCATGGTCATGCCCTCGCAGTGAAAGCATGAACCATCCACAAACGTAGTCTCGGTGTGATCGCTGCCCAGACACACGAGACAATGCCTGTGGCCGTCTGAAGCGGAGAGCACTCTACCGCATCCAGGAACTACACTGGAAAGACATCTTTTAAAAGACGCGTCCTGACAAGGATGTTCAACGCCGCTGTGTATTGCTCTTTTAGTGAAATATACTCTTTTAGTAGAAAATCACTCTTTTAAATAACTCTTTAGAGATTCTCTGCGCTGTCGAAGCACCCAGGGGCAAACTGCACTGCCGTGCAAAGAAGGAGAAAATAGCCGATGTAATGCGCCATCGATCCAACAGCATGAAGAGGAAACACAGGAACAGGTGTGACTCGCAGCAACTGCATGCACAACCATCGGCTCCGAAGAAAATTTCTGAATGAACTCGATGTATTTCCTCGCCTTTATACCCTGGGGTGGGGTATGCAAATACTGTCTGCCAAATTCTCATTGGCCTTTTTTTCATAGATCAGAGGAATATTCTGCGCTCAAGAGAGACCCCTAGTGTCGCTTCTCCGATACAACGTCGAGAGAGCGACAGAAGGGGAACAAGAGTTTCTGAATCTTACATACTGCACCTTTAAAGGGGACCTATTATGCAAAATTCACTTTTACATGGTGTTTGTACATGAATGTGAGTCGGCAGCATGTGTACACAACCACCCTACAATGTTAAAAGTCCACCCACTCCTTTTTCTTATATTTCTATGTAAGTCAAAATGAACGGTTTTTGTTTCTGCTCTAAAGTGACATCACGTTAGAGCAGGCCTTGCCCACGACTAGTGATGGACTCCACCCTCCTCCCCTGAGTGATCTACACACAGTCTGCCAATTTTTTTTTCCAAGCTGGAGCAAATACAGTGAGAAGAATAATGTCTCAGCTTCGTAAGCATCATAAGTGTTCTGTTGTTGGCTCTAAACGTGAACATAAGTGTCTTCATTTATTCCCGGCATCAGAGCCACTGAAGACACAGTGGACGTGTTTTTTTTTTGTTAGGAAATATGCCTCAAAACATAAAAACATTTGTGTATGATTGTGCAAATCATTTTACACTGGACTGCTTTGTGAATGAATGTTAATAAATAGCAGGATTTTCCAAAAATGTGATTCTCAAGCATGGATCAGTACCAACTATTTGTGTTCCAGCTTTATATCCTGAAGATGTAAGTATCGCACTTTATATTTTGTGAATGTTTGCAAATCGCCTTTCTGAATGTGCTTGTTAGCTGATTCTACGGCTAATGCAGCTAAAGTTACAATTGCCTCTGATTGTATTCTTGGAGACCAGAGCTATGTCTTTATTTTTCATTTTAACTCGAAAACGCTTACTGTCAGTTACCATTGTCTCTGATTGTATTCATGGAGACCAGATATACATATATATCTGGCCGTGAAACGGGCCAAATGGGCCGTGATTAGTTAAAATAATCCATCGCGTTATGTAGAACGGACCACAAAACATAAAAGAACAGCAAACATACCACCCACCCACCCCAGCTCAACATTTGGGCCAGTTACTATTTAAAATACCTGGCCGGTTTCTCTTCCCAGTCCAGCCCTGGCTGAACTCCGGTATTTAATCTGTCAGTCATAGGTTCTGATTTGTTGTTGCTGTAGTTACCGAAGCAGGAGCTATAAAGGCACTGCCCTCTTCCGGAAAGGGGGCAGGGAGCAGCAGCTCATTTTCATTTAAAAAGAAACATGAAATCAGCGTGTTAATGATTCCACCCAAAAAGAGGCATTTATAACATGGTATAATAAAACACACGTGAGGTATTCTGAGCTGAAACATTATATTATTACATCTTGTAAAAAGGGGCTTAATAGGTCTCCTTTAAAATTGGGACTAAACTTACATACTAAATGTATATCAGGGTAAGTTTCTTGCTAGCATGGTGTAAAGTACACTGCTAAGAACAATGGTAGCTTGATGTTAAATATACATTTAAATTAATAGGTGTAATTAATGTTACATTTATTAGGCTACTGTGAAAATTGTTAATACTTTATTATTACTCTAATTAATAAACGTATTCATAATACGCAATAAACTGTTAAGCATTGTAGCTAATATGAGTGTAGTAATGCTCACGTTAACATGTTATCTTGTATTACCATATACTGTATAGCCTACATAAAAATTAATGGTTATTTGTTTAATTTGTGTACTATTACTGTAAGTTATTTTCTGTTTAGAGTGAAATTGTTTACCTACTTCGAAATAAAAATAGATATAATTTGACATTTCGAGAAAAAAGGCACAAAAACTAGCACGGGTGCAATAACGTGCAGTATTTTCACAAAGTTTAATTTCATATGTTAAATTTAAATATATGTGTGTGTGTGTGTGTGTGTGTGTGTGTGTGTGTGTGTGTGTGTGTGTGTGTGTGTGTGTGTGTGTGTGTGTGAGCGTGTATTTATCACTTTGTGGGGACCAAATGTCCCCATAAGGATAGTAAAACCCGAAATTTTTGACCTTGTGGGGACATTTTGTTGGTCCCCATGAGGAAAACAGCTTATAAATCATACTAAATTATGTTTTTTGAAAATGTAAAAATGCAGAATGTTTTCTGTGAGGGTTAGGTTTAGGGGTAGGGTTAGGTTTAGGGGATAGAATATAAAGTTTGTACAGTATAAAAACCATTATGTCTATGGAAAGTCCCCATAAAACATGGAAACACAACATGTGTGTGTGTGTGTGTGTGTGTGTGTGTGTGTGTGTGTGTGTGCGTGTGTGTGTGTGTATTTACGTCTTGCAGGGAAATACATTTACAGCGCAAATTATGTTTACTCCAGGGATGCTTGTGCATCAGACGTTGGAAATATCCCACCACTTACTGAAATGGAAAATATGATTGGTTAGCAAATATCCAATCGCTTCAGAAATGAATGTTCTGATTGGTGGCTCAGCTCAGTCGGACTGCCTGTCTTGCAAGAGCCATCAGTATTTCTCCTTCAGCTCCGTGCACATTTAGAGAGAATCTCTGTACGTTCATACACTAATATATACGTATATATCCACAATTCACTCAACGATGCTGTGGCATCCCGTTAGTAGATTGAAAAATGTCTGGGTCAAAAACTACTCATTGTTCTGGCGGCCATACATATTATCATCATCATCATCATCATCATCACTTATTTCAGGTAGGCATACGCAAAATCCTAAGAAAGATAGGTGGGTATACGGAATGTGCCTGCATATGCCCTAGACTACACTACTGTCCAGAAGCTGTGTAGTGGTCTAAACCACATGACTGGTAATCAGAAGGTTGTAGGTTCGATCCCCACAGCCACCGCCATTGTGTCCTTGAGCAAGGCACTTAACTCCAGGTTGCTCCGGGGGGATTGTCCATGTAATAAGTGCACTGTAAGTCGCTTTGGATAAAAGCGTCTGCCAAATGCATAAATGTAAATGTAAGACACTGATCCATCTTTTTTGAACGAGCATTGTGGTGGAGAAAGCACTTGTCTGCTTGTCTTGAGTCTTTCAACACGCATGTTAAGATGAGCTGAAGAAGAAATAGCTCCCATCCGTCACAAGTATTTGCTAATTTAGCCTGATCCATTTTATTTCACTTTGAAGCTAATGATTATTGTTCATGTTCATGGTAACCAAATAATAATATCCCTAGTTAAAAAAAAATAATAATAATTGAAATTTTTGTGTGAGGATCTATATTTTTGGTACAATATCAGTATCAGAGGTATTGATACCTCAGGATCGATCCGCCCATCCCTAATTATCTGATATTTACCCTAAAAAATGTATTGGTAACACTTTACAATAAGGTTGCATTCATTAACTTTAATTAACTACAACATGATATCCAAAATATAATTTATACATTTTATCAACCAAGATAAATAATTGCTATTAAAAAAAAAAAAATCATTGTTAGTCCTTGTTCCTATTACTGCATTTACTAATTTGAACAAATATAACCTTTCTGTTACAGATTATTGTTATTATAAGGGGTCAAGTGCAAAAGGTACTGTGAAACCTGTTGTATGTTAGTATTATTATTATTACTCCTCCCCACTCGGAGTCTATGGCAGCCCATAGAATTGTAACTAGGAAAATGATCAAATTTGCCACATTGATGGGGTCGGGCATGAATAGACCCCCTATCAAATTTCGGGTCCTTAGGACACACTCCATAGCACTACCACCAGTTCAAAATTGCACTATTCTTTTATGTGTATCTTTTGAACCATTTGTCCTAGAAAAACAAATTCTGTCAAATTTCCATTTACAGTTTAAATGTTTCACGGCCTTCAAACTTAGTCCGATTTGCCCAAACAATGTCTCAAAATAATCTCCAGACTGAGCTGCACAAAAATTACAATACAGAATTTAGATTTTCTTTTTTGTTTAAAAGTTACATGTGAATTATATTTTGAAATTAATGAGGTGGGCGTGAAAATGGATTTGAGGCTTTACCTCGGCAAAGCTTTGTCCTATCGAAACTAAACTTGGTTGCTTCATCAGGAACATGATCTGAGGGTACATGCATCATTTGAAGACAGTGGCACCTAATGGTCAAGAAATGTGGAAAATAGGTATTTTTCCTACAATCGGCCATACTGTCTCTACGCTATTCAGAATTACAATATAAAGTTATAGATTTTATGAATGCATTGTCAGATTTAAAATAAAATGTGTATGCTTTATCAACATCATATCCTGAGGATACCTGAGCAGTTAGGAGACAGTACCACCTATAGTTAAAAGATAACCCACACTTGTGTGCTTACTCTAAACTTTGAATATTTGTTTGACATGGTTAGGTTGTGTCAACTGAACAAAGCATCTGACTACAACTCAAAAGGAGTTTGAATCCAGAACGGTTTTAAAAGTTGTATTTCTGTTGACCTCCAAGTCTTTCTGTTGTGTTTACTACTACGTAGGCTAGACTACATTGCATGATATCTGCATGAATTAAAATCTACTTGGTTATAACAAAAACATTTCAGAAATCATTTTGTACTCTCAGCTTGGAATGTCTCTTTGTCATTGCTTAGATGTGTAAACTGAATGGCGTAGTTGTTAAAGCATTGGACAGTTTTAAAATCTGTTAAATGTTTTAAATAATTTCTGTTGACCTCTGAGTCTTCATGTTGTGCTTACAATAAAGTAGGCCATACTTCACTGCATTATTCCTGCTTCAATTTAAAACTATTTTAAACAGTTTTAAAAACATTTAATAGTTGTACTTTCAACTTGGAATGTATCTTTGACTTATCGATTGTATGGCACAATGGTTAGTGCTCTGGACCACAATTCCAAAGAATGTGAGTTTAACTCCACCAAAGGATGGTTTTAAAATGTGTACTTTGGTTGAACTTTGAGTCTTCGTGTTTTGCTTACAATAACAGGGGTCTTCAACCATTTTGAGGCCAAGGACCCCTTGTTGAGTAGAAAGACGGAGCCGTGACCCCTGTTACAAATTGTATAAAATCGAGTGTTGAGTTTTGTGCCTATAAAAATGTGTATGTAGGCTACCACATTATTGTATGTACATACTTCATGATGTTTTTACATTGCAAATCCATTAAAATAATAATTAAATGCATTAAAAAGTGACATTTTTAATTTTCCTTGTTAATGCCTGTGCCAAAGCTCCTCCAAAACAGACAGATGGAAAAACTGACAGATCCTGTTCATGCAGAATAAAAAACTTTTATAAGGATACTAAAATGGTGTCCTCATCTCATGTGAGTGGTCAAAATATGCATACATTTCAAAATCACTGTTCGTTTCATTGAGTAAAAATTTGCAATGAGGGAAACAATGGCTGAGTGCAACTTTAATTATGTTGATTTGAGAGTCACCATCTTAAATGTGTGGAATGTTAAGGACTGTGTATGCCATCTTGATAATCTCAGCGGTATCTATTTATTTACACCAGTCTATTCCAGCAAGGCTATTGTTCTGAAAGCAAAAAGCAACGAAGAATAAAAAGAAACTGTGGGCTGTCATCTGCTCAACCGCACAGCGTGACCAATGCAATGCAGACACATTCAATTACGCGACCCTCTACTGCAGCGCTGCTAAACCTGATGTGTCACACTTTGAGAGGCTAGTGATGAGCGTGAATTGTTTCTCCGGACTGAGCACTTTAGTAACACTTTAGGATTTTGCAGGTACGAGGGACTTTAACATGTCGATGAATTAAAATACAGATTCCTCTCTCTAACTATCATTCGCTCGCATGTATTACAAATGCCAATGGTGGATCAAACAATAATTTGCAGACCCCCTGCGGTACCACCTTGAACCCTCTGGGGGTTGCGGACCCCCTGTTGAAACCCCTTGAAACATAATGTAAGCTTGACTTCACTGTGTAATTCCTGTTTCAATTCAAACCACTTTGATGTACCAAAATAAAGTTTCTCAGCAACAATTTTGAACTCTTAATTTTGAATGCCAACACAAAGCTGCTTAGGTGTGCTCATTCACAGCTTTGTATGTCCCTGTGGCGGCTGTTTATCTTGTGGCAGCGTGATGCAGTGCAGTGGCTTATTATGGTGCAATGCCTGCTGCTTTGGTGCTTGGCCCCATAATTGCTGATTGCAGATATATTTATTAATAGTAGTAGTGGTAGCTTTTAGGGGCTCAAAATTTCTTTTTTCTCACAGGTTCATCAACTTCCTGTCTAATGAAGTCCCAATGTGAACGCATGTCTAATTTTGTTTGAAAAGAAGGCAGTCCTGTTGGATTCTATCTCTGTGTTGAGTTATGGCATTCCCTGATGAACTCATGACATAGGCTGTGTTTAAGTTACTCTAAAGCATCCAATCAGCAGCCAATATGAGTGATGGCTGGATGGAAATGTAGACAAGTTAATCCTAACTAAAAAATCCCAAATGCACACGTATTCATTCACTGTACAACATCACAAGTTAACATCTGGAGATTTTCCCTGCACTAGACACTTATTCCTCTGCTTTCTATTTTGTCTTTCATTCCATTTATGACTAAATCTCTCTCTCTCTCTCTCTCTCTCTCTCTCTCTCTCAATCTATTCCTGCATAGGGCTTTATTTAAAAAACGAATTCAATCATCCATTTATAGTGGTGACTGGTGGAATCTGACATATCTTTTATTTTGGTGTCTGAAATTTTGCTCCCAATAGATGCTTCTAAAACAACTACTGAAACATTGAAATTTATGTTTTTTTGTTTCGTTTTTGTTTTTGCTATATTAAAAATATGCAAATAGGCAAAATATTGGATTATGAAAACTAAAATAAATGTGTTACAGCATATTGTAAATAGTGCCATCTGTATCTCTGACTGTGAGAACTCTGTGTCTGACGGTGGTACTTTTACATTTTAAATGCTGTTTCTTAAATCACTGTTACATTCTTGGCTGTTTGATGCAAAAGTCTTGCCCTTTAGAGAGCTGGGCAAATCATTATTACATTTACATTTAGTCATTTAGGAGATATTTTTATCCAAAGCAACATACAAATGAGACACATAACAAGCAATTTGTCATATAAAGATTTACAACATCTGCAGTATTTGACTGTTCTCATGGCTGGAGTGGTAAAGATGCTAGCACAGAAGAAAGAGACAGCCAAGGTTATTTTTTTGTACATATAAGTGCAGTTGTAAATGCAATTAGTGTGGGTTAGTTATGTGCTCATGGTTCTTGAATGTTGAGAAGGTAACAGTAGATCGTGTGGAAGTTGAAAGGGAACGATCTTGAAATAGACTTTAAGCCTCTTTGTGAATGTACCATCAGGCGTCACTTGTTCATTGACCACAGAGAGCGAGTTGGAGCATAGGTCTGAAGAACTGAATTGAAGTAAGATTGTGCAATTCCACTGGCTATCCTGCAAGCCAGAGTCAAAGCCTTGAATTTGATTTGGGCAGCTATAGGTAGCCAGAGGACTGAAATCAGGAGTGGGGTGACATGAGCCATTTTTTCTGCTGCATTCTGGATCATCTGCATTGCAGTAGTCCAGTCTTGAAATGACCAGAGCCTGGACCAGGAGCTGTGTAGCATATTCAAACAGGAAAGGTCTGATTTTCCTGATGTTTTAAAGCACGGATCTGCAAGACCAGTGAATTTAAGCTGGTCATTTACCAACACTCCCAGGTTCCGGGCTGTTCTGGTTGGTGTTAGTGTAGTTGAACCAATGTGAATAGTGAGGTTGTATTCAACAGATGGGTTGGCTGGGATCACAAGGAGTTCTGTCTTGGCAAGGTTAATCTGAAAGTGTTGCTCCTTCATCCAGGCAGAAATGTCCTAGAGGCAGGCAAAGATACTAGCTGAGACAGTAGGGTCATCAGGCTGGAACGACAGGTAGAGCTGTTTATCATCTGCGTAGCAGAGGTAGGAAAATCTATGTGCCTCAGTGTCTGGTCCGAGTGATTTTGTTGACCTTGAGTGATCTGCCAGTGAGATATGACTCAAACCATCCATGCGCAGTTCCTGTGATGCCCAGGTCAGTAAGGGTGGACAGGAGGATCTTGTGGTTCACTGTGTCAAAGGCAACAGACAAGTCAAGGAGGATGAGGATGGATGATTTGGAGTTAGCTCTCACCAGTCGTAGAGTTTCAGATACTGACAAGAGGGCAGTCTCTGTTGACTGTCCTTTTTTGAAGCCTGACTGATGTCTGTCGAGGAGGTTGTTCTGTGATAGAAAAGATGACAACTGGTTGAATATGAGTTTTAGATGGGAAGTGTAGGAGAGAGACCGGTCTGTAGTTGTCGACTACTGTGGGGTTATGTGTTGTGTTTTTAAGCAGTGGGTTTACAAGTTGAAAATAGTTTATGGGAATCTGAAGTGTTACTGATCTTGTTCTGTAATAATACATTTTAGCAGCAGAAACTCTAGTGGAAAAAGAGGATAGAAGTGATTGATCCTTAAACAGATCAGCGGGGTCTTTTGACTTGTGCCACTTTCTCTCCGCAGCCCTCATCTTGGTTCGGTAATCACAAAGAGTCTATGATAGCAAGGGGCTGGAGGGTCTGGCACATGCTGGCCTGGGGGTAAGAAGACAGACACTTTCAAGGCAACAAGATAATGTTGAGCAAAGTGCATTTGTAGCTTAATTTAAATCAAATGAAGATAAATGGTTAGTGGAGGGAAGGGATGTAGAGACTAAAGAAGAGAAACAAGTGAGTGAGAGAGAGAAAGAGAGAAGGTTGCGGCAGAAGGAGACCAATGGTGGAGTGAGAAGTAAAGAAGAAGGGAGAGGAACAGAAAACTGGATGTAGAAATGTTCAGAGATATGTAGAGGGTTAACATGGTGTTGTAGTATACATGCAGAAGAATTGAAACAACTTTATTTGAATCTAGGAAAAACCCAACATTTGCAATCCTGGAATTCTTCACCGTCATAAATTAAACGGCCCAGGCTTCGACATTGCTCATAAAGGCCCCTCAGCATGACCTTCAACACAGAGTTAAAATAGACTTCTCTTTGAAAGGTTTCCAAAAGACCATCAGATTTGCATGACTCGAATACTAACACATTTAATCTTAATTCAGGAACATTCTACACAAAGTCACAGTACTTTACCGATTTAACCTTCTAAAATGTACAGAATGCATTTAAATCCACAATTTATTAGGGTTGTCGATTTAACACTTTAATAATGTGCGATTAATTTTACAAAAAATAACGCGTTAAAAAATGTACGCATTTAATCGCACTGCTTTCCTGAGAAATTCCTGAGAAATGCAAGCTTGTAGTACCACCTGTTTACTCCAGAGGCAGCAAATGAAATTTCAGCTGTGTGAGCAACTCACAGTTTATTACAGTGAACAAAAGATTAACAACCCGTCAGCGGACACACAACACAACGTGCATTACGTTCTTGAGTTTAAAACATTTGAAGGAGCTCAAATGCAAACCAAGGGATCTCAAGATGTGTTTAAAGATTGAGTATTAAACTATATTAAACTTGACACAGTGACCTAAACATTTAATTTTTATGACGCAACACACCCGAGACGCGACACAAGCATGTCTGACGCAGGTCGTATAGTCTTTACCTCACAAATATTTAATTACCAACAATGTTAAGGAGGTGTCCTTTAAACTGTTACACCGTTTTTACCCAGTATTTAAGAAACATGCTCCCTGAAATAGATACACTTTGCTCCTTCTGTAATGCTATAGATGAATCTGCCCCTCACCTTTTTTGGGAATGAGTCCACGCTGTGGTATTTTGGAGAAAATTTTGTTTGGTGGAGTGAGACCTCTATTTTAACTAGTTTTTATAAAGACGTTTTATTTGGTTTTCACAGTTTTGATATCTTACGTTAATATTTTCTGATTAATCTGTTTATTTTTCTTGCCAAGTTTTTTTTATACATAAGTGTAAATGTATGTCTATAAAGCCCCTATTTGCACTTTTTTGTAAAGACTTGAACAATTATTTAAATACTCTTTGTACCTCCAACAACTCCAAAGCATTGAAAACCATTGCATTATGTAATGAATATAATGTCTTGGCATTATTGTAAAATATATCTGTAGTATTGTGTACTATGTATACCCCTGGCTTGTTTCTACAAAAAAAAAATGTCTGACGCAGGTGTACATTGACGGGTCCTTAAACAATTCCTCATAATAAATCTCCAACTGTTTGACAAATGCACTTGTGAAATAGATTGCTGTGAACTGTATGCCAATAATTGTCTTATGATCAATAATATGGTATTAAACAATACATTGTATTCTAAAGCCGCTTTTTGAATGGCTCTTCTGCCACAAGAATGTAATGCATTTTAATTATCTGAATATTTTTATTTTATATATATATATTGTATAATTATTTCATCATTATATATTGAATTATTGTTATATGAGGGGCTTTCTCAGCAAATATTTGTATATGCGATTAATCGCGATTAATTTAATCGGGACACCATGTAATTAATTCAATTAAAAATGTTAATCGATTGACAGCCCTACATTTTATACAATACCTAGGCTTGCTAGGTAATTCTGACAATTGCTTTGAACTGTGGTAACTTGTATAACTGACAAATTAATGATTATAGCCTGATGTACCTCTTTAAAATGTGTGTAATGTTTCATCCATGTTGTATAACCAAGGAATTAACCAGTATGATTTGTAACCAGGGATTTTCATGTTTTGTTACTTACACTTTCAATATTAATGAAAGAATGTCAAATTTGGTATGCAAACACTCATTTAGTTACATGGAGGAAGCTGATGACAACGAATATCATGTCTCTTGGACCATTCTCAAGATGTAAAAGTTAATGATTAAAAATGCACTATTTTTGAGAGGGAGATTTGTAAGACTGAAACAAAGGACCATAAATCAACTGTCAGAAAAGACAGCCCAGTTGACCATGTGACTCTGAAAAGTCACTCCTGATTGGCACAGGACACCTTTGGGGATGTGTCCAATTTCAGTTCAAATGTTTCCAAACAGGAAGAACACTCACTTCCTCCCTCTTCTCTTCTGTCGTCGTCTCTCGGCTTGTCTCTCCTGCTCTTCTGACTGCTCAGACTTCACTCTGACTCTTCCCTCATGGTCTTCTCTGGATCTCGTCAGAACCAGATCCATGCCATGTGAGGTCCAAGGAAGCTCGGGACTCAAAGTCCTGAGAAAACTCGTCACTCTCTGTGGTTCACACACCCATGAGAAGGCCTGGCTTCAAAGCCAACCTCATCATTCATACAGACAATAACTATCTGATATTACAGAGGTCCAAAACTACATTTACATTTCACATCTACATTTACATTTAGTAGACGCTTTTATCCAAAGTGACTTACAGTGCACTTATTACAGGGACAATCCCCCCGGAGCAACCTGGAGTTAAGTGCCTTGCTCAAGGACACAATGGTAGTGGCTGTGGGGATCGAACCAGCGACCTTCTCTTTAACGGTTATGTGCTTTAGCCCACTACACTACTCCAAAACATCAACGGAACAAACTTTTGACCAAGAGCCAAGAACCAAGCAACACAAAGAACGCAAGGAAACACCACAAATACACGCAAGTACACCTCCAATATTATGCTCAAAGTGCTGGTGTATTAGTTTAATACTTTGTCTAATCCTATAGTAAATCAATGTAGACTCAAATAAGGTTAAACGGTTCTTAAGGCATTGTCAACAGACACCATAATATTCATTTTCACTGTATTGATCCTTTATTTCACATTCTGTCACTCTTTTCACCAACCCGTCTCATGTATATATAAATAGCAGGACTTCAGAAGTCTTATATGGGCTGTGTGTCCATTGACATATATTAGCATATATGTGGGTGAAAAGGGATTACTTTACTTCAGCAAATAGCGTGATAGTGATGTGTGATATTTAACACATTAATGTGCTTAAAAACTGAAATGCACCAATATGTATGAAATATGAAAATATAAAATGTATACATATGAAATATATGTAATATATAATTTGTACATTTATTAAACATGTCTTTGCCAAATTGTGATTAACTTTCAGGGTAAACTGTGCTTCCCGTGTTGTCTTAAACCAGCGGTTTAGTTAGCAAAAATAATTTATTAGTGTCAAGAATTTTGATGGTTTAATAAAAAATTGTGCATTTATTTATTTATTTATAAGTTTATTTGTATAGGGACAGTACAAAAAAAATGATCCCAGTCAAAACTGGAAAATATGTATTGCACATAGAGTGTATAGCCAAAGCTAATTTGCATCTCAGGTCCCTAGAAAGGCTTTTCTAAACAAAAATAAAAAACAAAAAATAAAACTACTACTCATAGAATAAAACTACCACAATGTGTCACTTACACCTACCTAAATTATACATATTAGAATGGAGCTTTTAACTCGAGCATAAAACTTTTACATCACATTACACTTTTACGTTACACTACACTCTTATATTACACTGTAATAATAAAAGGGGAAAAAAAAGAAAAAAAAACTTTTACTTTTACGTTACATTACAATTTTACATGCTAAAATTATTACGTTTAAATATGCGTGCAGTTCTGGTTTATTTTAAACCACCGCTTTACCTTCAATGTAAAGGACTTTATTTCAAGTATTGCCTTATACTCATTTGGCAGCAGGTTCCAGAGTTTGGAGCCCTCAACAGAAAAGGCTCTTTGCCCTTGTGTAGTCTTACGAAAATTAATCCTACAATTCCCACCTGCCGAACTCCTAGTAATTCTATTTGTATCATCCTGTCTCTTTATCAATTTACATAAAACAGATGGTGCTTTATTGTGCAAAATTTAAAAATCAATTTTATATATGACAGATTCTTAAAATTGGCAAAACTTAGCATATTCATTTTTTTTAAAACGTTACAGTGATGCCATCGATTTGGCTTTTTATCCATTATTTTTAAGGCTCGATTATACAGCATTTCAATTTTTCTAATTAAGGTATCATTTGTTTGAGTCCAAACTGTAATACAGTATGAAATGCGGGACAAGATCATTGCATGCACAAACAGATGTACTGCCTCGATTGAGATATATTTTCTAATAAGTCTGAAACAGTTTAGATTAATCCTTACCATTTTTGAGAGCGTTTTATATGTTTATCAAATTTAAGTTGTGAGTCTAAAACAATGCCTAAAAAATTAAACTCATCTACCTCCTCTATTTCTTTATTATTTACTTGAATTATTACTTTTTGTTTTTACTTTCGATTAGAAAAGTACATAAAGACTGTTTTCTTAACATTCAGAGTAAGATGATTTTCCTGGAGCCATATAGATATCCTTTTCATTTGTTCATTTAAAACTGCTGCAACCTTGGCAGATGACTTAGCCGATGTGTAAATAACAGTGTCATCAGCATAAAGCTGACATTCAACATCTGGACAACAATGAGGTAGGTCATTTATAAACAAACTAAAAAGCAAGGGGCCTAAAATTGAGCCTTGTGGTAAGCCCATTTTGTTTCTCATAAACAATGATTTTGTATCCCCAATTTTAACACACTGATCTCTTAGATTTAAATAAAAGGTAAACCACTCAATTGAATGTTTACTAAAATTAAATGCACTCAATTTAGATAAAAGAATAGTGTGGTTAACTGTGTCAAATGCCTTTTTTTTAGGTCAATGAATACTGCTCCCATCACATGTCCCTGATCCAGAGAATGCCTAGCTTTTTCCAAGAAATAGCATATAGCTGTTTCGGTGGAATGCTGGGCTCTAAAACCAAATTGATGTTTATGTGGGAGGTTATTACTCTCTAGATAGTTTATTAATTGTTCAACCACAACCTTCTCCAAAACCTTTGACATAACCGGCAAGATTGATATTGGTCGATAATTTGAAATCAGACTTGGATCCCTTGATTTAAAGAGCGGTGTAACTACAGCCTTTTTCCATGTATTGGGGAAAACACAGTCTCTAATTGATACATTTGTCAAATGAGTTAACGGAACTATCATCACGGAGCTACATTTTTTTATCAAATTAATATCTAAATTGTAAACATCTTTTGCTGTTGAATTCGGTAGAAGCTTTACAATTTCAGTTATTCTATTTTCTTCAATCTCCTTAATATAAAATGAATTTGGTAGCTCATCCTCCACCTTATTATTTAATGATATTAATTTAAAATTTTGAGCCAATTCATCTACTGAACTTATAAATTATGTATTAAACTCATATGCTATAGAACCTTTATCATCAATTACTTTTCCATCTATTTGTACCTCTTTAATTATTTGCTGCTTTTGAGTTTTATTTGTTAAATTATTTAGTTGTTTCCATAGTGTTGAACTTTGACCTTTGGCACTCTCTATTATTTGTGTATAATGTAATACTTTTGACTTCCTTAATTCTTGTACTACTTTGTTTCTGAGACCTTTATAGAGTAAATTATCTGTATTTAATTTAGAAGATAATGCCGTTTTTAAAGCTAGGTTTTTTCATAAGATTACGAATATCACTGTTTACCCATTGTAATGATTTTTCCTTGAGCATTTCAAAGGAGTATAATATTTGTTTACCAAATCAGTTACAGTTTCAGTTAAGGAAGTACAACACAAGTTCCCCTCATTTATCTGTAATATATTATCCCAATCAGCATTATTAATCTCTATTTCAAATTGACCTACTTTAGATTTCGGTATCCCAAACTTAATTCTATCTGGTCTCTGGTTTTTGAATCGGTTTAGTCGTTGTTTAGTTAATTTCCTTACTGTTAATACCATATTATGGTCTGATAAACCTGTCAGTAGATTATAATGTTTTATAATACGCTCTTCCCTATTAGTAAAAATAAGATCTATCAAAGTCTTGCTAGTTCTGGTCACTCTTGTTGGCTTTTGGACACCATTATTTTTAACTTTTGTCTTCCTCTTTTATCTTCCCAATTTATATTGTATTATATTATATTTATATTATCACCATAAAATATTGTTTCAATAGAATTATCAAACATTTCCAATAGTTCCTTCATATCATCATAAAAAGAAAGAGTGTGTGATGGGGGATTATATAAAACAACAATATTAAATTGCATTCGAGGAGAAAGTATCACTTTTAAAGCTAAACATTCAATATTTGTATTTAGATCAACTCTTATACATTTAAACGTATCTCTAATATAAATCAACACCCCACCACCCTTACCAGATGATCTATCTTTTCTAAAACAGACAGGCACATCTACCATGTTTGTTGGGATATTACCTTGAAGCCATGTTTCACTCATACAAATGTAGTCTAAATTTGATTCAGTCAAAAGAATATGAACTTGATCCAGCTTTGGCATCAAACTCCGGATGTTTAAGTGTCCACCTAGAATTCCTCTTAACTTAGATTTAGCGTTCCATACAATTTTGGCATGATTTACAGTTTGAAAAAAACGGTGATCTTTCTGTTTCAGAGTCGATCTACATTCGTCCGTAACTGACCTCCGCTCCTGGTAAGTGTCGTCAAGCAGCTGATCTCTCGTGCGGACTCCTTTCTTCCTTCTTCGGTTTGCTGGGTCGATGTCGGTCCCACGTGTTTACCTTTTTTCACATCACACCCGCCTAGCTCGGAGCCGTTAACCGCTCCGACAACCATCTCACAGTTCTCACTTCGAACTCCTCCCGCCGTCGCCCCTTGCACTCGCAGATCACGCCGGATCAATCCCACGTCCTTGCCACAGGACACAACAAGCCCATCGGCGACACAACCCCACTCCAAAAGCACATCTACCTGTAATGAACTCCGCAGATCAAGGTCCCCAGCCACACCGGCTCTCGCTATAGCAGGAGCCCCATCAGTGAGATCTTGCACGCCCGGAAAATAGTGATTATTCACAGAGCTCATAGATTCAGTTGCAGTCGCGATTATGCTTATATTTTTGCCCATATTAGGGCCAGGATTCAAATGGACATCGCCAGTGCAACTTAGAACTCTTGCATTTGTCCATGTTTTGTTTAGAGAGTTTCATTTTGTAGTAATGTCCTAATGATTTCTGTCCAAACCTTCGCTATAAAATGTAATGGCCGTATCCATAACAATACAACTTGATTTGTTCCGTTGTTGAGCGTAATCGCATATTGGGGGATGAAGTTTGCTTTGTTTCCAACCTTAGGCGATAATGAGTTAATACCAGCACAATGCAGCCGCTGATCAAATCAGTTGTTTACGGTTACCCTTTATCGTGGAACATTTTTTTTTTTGTCTCATTAAAAAAATCCAATGAGCTGAAAAACAATAATTTGCTGAAAAACAATCATTTGCAAAACTTTAACTCGGAGAGTGGAGCCTAACCAACCACTCATTCCCTTAGCCGCCTTCCTATAGTCCCCTCATAGAAACTAAGTCAAAGGCTCTATGGCACTCTCATAATTAGGCTATTTTCCCAAATATGCTGAAGACACAAAATGTAAATGGAGGGACAATTTGCACTATACGGGAATATAGATTCAAAATATACTGGCTGAAAAACTAAATTTGCATTTACATTGTCTCAGAAAATTCAAAAACTTTACTTAACATTCTTTACATTTAGGAAGTTTAGGGAAATGTAGTTTATGTGTGACTGCAAATATAATTAGAAAAATAATACTAATGTTACATTATTTATTGAGCCAATATATGAATAAAAAATAACAAATGTCTTGTGGTGCAAACTAACAAATAGAAGGTAGTAGACCATTGATAATGCCTAGAATTGCTTACATATCATTCTAATGGGAATATGTAGCCTACTGAACAGTCACCTAAATAGGCAGATAATGGCTCATCATTAAAATCAAGCAACTATTTGGCATATTACCAGGGGCGTAATTACAGAGAGGGGAGGGTG